>NW_028270255.1:210000-240000 GCF_037043375.1 Chiloscyllium plagiosum | reverse complement strand
GCCTTTCATTTTCGACACGAGCGCCTGTGGAGGGACGGCCGGATTCAACGTGGGGATTGCCCGCCCTCCAATCGTTCCAAGAGACCTCTGCCCCGGCCTCTGACTGAGTTGCACAAACCTTGGTGTGCTCAGGCAAGGGTCAGACCACATCCTTCCTGGCAACACCCAAGGGAACCAAGGCCACTCGCGTCTCTCGCCTTCATTTTGGACACGAGCGCCTGTGGACGGACGGCCGGAGTCAACGTGGGGGTGGCCCGTCCTCCAATCGTGTCAAGAGACCCCCGCACCGGCCTCTGACCGAGTTCCCCAAACCTGGGTGACGAGCACCGCAGGGCGGCAGCGCCGTCGCACTTGGCCGGATGGCAGCGGGAAGGACCAGCCTATACACAATAGCGGCCACCCACTCCCAGAGCCGGTCGTGCGGCGCCCGAGGCCGTCCCTCGACTCGTAAGGGGCTTTAACGTGTGCTCAGGCAAGGGTCAGCCCACACCCTTCCTGGCGGCACCCAAGGGATCCAGGCCACTCGCGTCTCTCGCCTTCATTTTGGACACGAGCGCCTGTGGACGGACGGCCGGAGTCAACGTGGGGGTGGCCCGTCCTCCAATCGTGTCAAGAGACCCCCGCACCGGCCTCTGACCGAGTTCCCCAAACCTGGGTGACGAGCACCGCAGGGCGGCAGCGCCGTCGCACTTGGCCGGATGGCAGCGGGAAGGACCAGCCTATACACAATAGCGGCCACCCACTCCCAGAGCCGGTCGTGCGGCGCCCGAGGCCGTCCCTCGACTCGTAAGGGGCTTTAACGTGTGCTCAGGCAAGGGTCAGCCCACACCCTTCCTGGCGGCACCCAAGGGATCCAGGCCACTCGCGTCTCTCGCCTTCATTTTGGACACGAGCGCCTGTGGAGGGACGGCCGGAGTCAACGTGGGGATGGCCCGTCCTCCAATCGTGTCAAGAGACCCCCCGCACCGGCCTCTGACCGAGTTCCCCAAACCTGGGTGACGAGCACCGCAGGGCGGCAGAGCCGTCGCACTTGGCCGGATGGCAGCGGGAAGGACCAGCCTATTCACAATAGCGGCCACCCACTCCCAGAGCCGGTCGTGCGGCGCCCGAGGCCGGCCCTCGACTCGTAAGAGGCTTTAACGTGTGCTCAGGCAAGGGTCAGCCCACACCCTTCCTGGCGGCACCCAAGGGATCCAGGCCACTCGCGTCTCTCGCCTTCATTTTGGACACGAGCGCCTGTGGAGGGACGGCCGGAGTCAACGTGGGGATGGCCCGTCCTCCAATCGTGTCAAGAGACCCCCCGCCACGGCCTCTGACCGAGTTCCCCAAACCTGGGTGACGAGCAGCGCAGGGCGGCAGAGCCGTCGCACTTGGCCGGATGGCAGCAGGAAGGACCAGCCTATTCACAATAGCGGCCACCCACTCCCAGAGCCGGTCGTGCGGCGCCCGAGGCCGGCCCTCGACTCGTAAGAGGCTTTACGGAGTGCTCAGGCAAGGGTCAGCCCGCACCCTTCCTGGCAGCACCCAAGGGAACCAGGCCACTCGCGTCTCTCGCCTTCATTTTGGACACGAGCGCCTGTGGAGGGACGGCCGGAGTCAACGTGGGGATGGCCCGTCCTCCAATCGTGTCAAGAGACCCCCCGCCACAGCCTCTGACCGAGTTCCCCAAACCTGGGTGACGAGCACCGCAGGGCGGCAGAGCCGTCGCACTTGGCCGGGTGGCAGCGGGAAGGACCAGCCTATTCACAATAGCGGCCACCCACTCCCAGAGCCGGTCGTGCGGCGCCCGAGGCCGGCCCTCGACTCGTAAGAGGCTTTAGGGAGTGCTCAGGCAAGGGTCAGCCCGCATCCTTCCTGGCAGCACCCAAGGGAACCAGGCCACTCGCGTCTCTCGCCTTCATTTTGGACACGAGCGCCTGTGGAGGGACGGCCGGAGTCAACGTGGGGATTGCCCGCCCTCCAATCGTGTCAAGAGACCTCCACACAGGTCTCTGACCGACTCTTAGAACAGACAGGGAGAGTTTGGCAATTCTGTCAAAAAATTGACAAAGTGTCAAAAATTCGACTTCCAAGAGCTCTCCAGCATGCACTCATACCCGCCATTAGAGTGCTATGCCCGTGGAACCGTTTTTCGGATGCCTTTCAAAAAGGTCCCGCGCCGCCATTTTGTTCTAAAAATCGTGTTCCCAGAAATCTCCGGGTACCCCGCCAACCTCACTGTGTAACAAATGCAAGTGGCACTGAATGGGTCTGAATTTCAAATTTGACTGCATCGCTCTGGAACTCGATCCCCGCAAAACCGTTTGGATTTTTCCCGCTCGGGACTTCCGCGACAGACAAAGTTAAAGTTTTCGGGCTGCAGACACAAAATGACAGTTGGCCATTTGCCGGGCTCAATTCACACAGTTCCTGCGGCACTTCGGAACACATGTTCGGCGCGAGTTTGTGAATCTTTCCCGATGCTTCGGCACTTTCCTCCGCTGACACTTAGAATATTTTTCACACTTTGCTGAAAAATTTTCTAAGTGTTTTTTCCTAAGTTTTTCTGGTTACTGATTTATTATTTTTGATCATTTTTCTAAGTTTTTCTGGTTACTCATTTCTCATTTTCGGGCATTTTTCTAAGTTTTTCTAGTTACTGATTTCTTCTTTTTGGGCATTTTTCTAAGTTTTTCTGGTTACTCATTTCTCATTTTCGGGCATTTTTCTAAGTTTTTCTAGTTACTGATTTCTTCTTTTTGGGCATTTTTCTAAGTTTTTCTGGTTACTCATTTCTTCTTTTT
This sequence comes from Chiloscyllium plagiosum, assembly GCF_037043375.1. Taxonomy (NCBI): domain Eukaryota; kingdom Metazoa; phylum Chordata; class Chondrichthyes; order Orectolobiformes; family Hemiscylliidae; genus Chiloscyllium; species Chiloscyllium plagiosum. Next base: position 237,217 of record NW_028270255.1, on the reverse strand, counting down.
GGGCATTTTTCTAAGTTTTTCTGGTTACTCATTTCTTCTTTTTGGGCATTTTTCTAAGTTTTTCTGGTTACTCATTTCTCATTTTCGGGCATTTTTCTAAGTTTTTCTAGTTACTGATTTCTTCTTTTTGGGCATTTTTCTAAGTTTTTCTGGTTACTCATTTCTTCTTTTTGGGCATTTTTCTAAGTTTTTCTGGTTACTCATTTCTTCTTTTTGGGCATTTTTCTAAGTTTTTCTGGTTACTCATTTCTCATTTTCGGGCATTTTTCTAAGTTTTTCTAGTTACTGATTTCTTCTTTTTGGGCATTTTTCTAAGTTTTTCTAGTTACTCATTTCTTCTTTTTGGGCATTTTTCTAAGTTTTTCTGGTTACTCATTTCTCATTTTCGGGCATTTTTCTAAGTTTTTCTAGTTACTGATTTCTTCTTTTTGGGCATTTTTCTAAGTTTTTCTGGTTACTCATTTCTTCTTTTTGGGCATTTTTCTAAGTTTTTCTGGTTACTCATTTCTCATTTTCGGGCATTTTTCTAAGTTTTTCTAGTTACTGATTTCTTCTTTTTGGGCATTTTTCTAAGTTTTTCTGGTTACTCATTTCTTATTTTTGGGCATTTTTCTAAGTTTTTCTAGTTACTGATTTCTTCTTTTTGGGCATTTTTCTAAGTTTTTCTGGTTACTCATTTCTTCTTTTTGGGCATTTTTCTAAGTTTTTCTGGTTACTCATTTCTTCTTTTTGGGCATTTTTCTAAGTTTTTCTGGTTACTCATTTCTCATTTTCGGGCATTTTTCTAAGTTTTTCTAGTTACTGATTTCTTCTTTTTGGGCATTTTTCTAAGTTTTTCTGGTTACTCATTTCTTATTTTTGGGCATTTTTCTAAGTTTTTCTAGTTACTGATTTCTTCTTTTTGGGCATTTTTCTTAGTTTTTCTGGTTACTCATTTCTCATTTTCGGGCATTTTTCTAAGTTTTTCTAGTTACTGATTTCTTCTTTTTGGGCATTTTTCTAAGTTTTTCTGGTTACTCATTTCTTATTTTTGGGCATTTTTCTAAGTTTTTCTAGTTACTGATTTCTTCTTTTTGGGCATTTTTCTAAGTTTTTCTGGTTACTCATTTCTCATTTTCGGGCATTTTTCTAAGTTTTTCTGGTTACTGATTTCTTCTTTTTGGGCATTTTTTCTAAGTTTTTCTGGTTACTGATTTCCCAACGTTGGAAATGCATGAAACTCGGCCTGAACACGGTGGCAGGGTCCGCTCTCGAAGGCGAGACCTTCGGCAGAACCACCGGGTCAAATCCGGCCGGGCTAGCCGGCCTCGAGCACTCAAAGTCGGTATGAGCAGTCAAGTTCGCTCCCATCACAGTTTGGACCCTAAAAAATCTAAGTGTCACTGGTTACTGATTTGTACTGACTCGAAAAAATTCTAAGTGTCGTTGGTTACTGATTTGTAACCACCGGGTCAAATCCGGCCGGGCTAGCAGGCCTCGAGCACTCAAAGTCGGTATGAGCAGTCAAGTTCGCTCCCATCACAGTCTGGACCCTAAAAAATTCTAAGTGTCACTGGTGACTGATTTGTACTGACTGAATAAAATTCTAAGTGTCGTTGGTTACTGATTTGTAACCACCGGGTCAAATCCGGCCGGGCTAGCCGGCCTCGAGCACTCAAAGTCGGTATGAGCAGTCAAGTTCGCTCCCATCACAGTCTGGACCCTAAAAAATTCTAAGTGTCACTGGTTACTGATTTGTACTGATTCAAAAAAATTCTAAGTGTCGATGGTTACTGATTTGTACTGACTGAAATAAATTCTAAGTGACGTTGTTTACTGATTTGTAACCACCGGGTCAAATCCGGCTGGTCTAGCCGGCCCCGAGCACTCAAAGTCGGTATGAGCAGTCAGGTTCGCTCCCATCACAGTTTGGACCACTTGCCGACTTGGGAAATGCACGAAAATCGGCCCCAACGCGGGGGCCGGTCCGCTCTCAAAGTCGAGACCTTCGGCTGAACCACCGGGTCAAATCCGGCCGGGCTAGCCGGCCTCGAGCACTCAAAGTCGGTATGAGCAGTCAGGTTCGCTCCCATCACAGTTTGGACCACTTGCCGACTTGGGAAATGCACGAAAATCGGCCCCAACGCGGGGGCCGGTCCGCTCTCAAAGTCGAGACCTTCGGCTGAACCACCGGGTCAAATCCGGCCGGGCTAGCCGGCCTCGAGCACTCAAAGTCGGTATGAGCAGTCAAGTTCGCTCCCATCACAGTCTGGACCCTAAAAAATTCTAAGTGTCACTGGTTACTGATTTGTACTGATTCAAAAAAATTCTAAGTGTCACTGGTTACTGATTTGTAACCACCGGGTCAAATCCGGCTGGGCTAGCCGGCCTCGAGCACTCAAAGTCGGTATGAGCAGTCAAGTTCGCTCCCATCACAGTTTGGACCCTAAAAAATCTAAGTGTCACTGGTTACTGATTTGTACTGACTCTAAAAAATTCTAAGTGTCACTGGTTACTGATTTGTACTGACTGGAAAAAATTCTAAGTGTCGTTGGTTACTGATTTGTACTGCATCAAAAAAATTCTAAGTGTCACTGGTTACTGATTTGTACTGACTCTAAAAAATTCTAAGTGTCCTTGGTTACTGATTTGTACTGCATCAAAAAAATTCTAAGTGTCGTTGGTTACTGATTTGTACTGCATCAAAAAAATTCTAAGTGTCACTGGTTACTGATTTGTACTGACTCAAAAAAATTCTAAGTGTCGTTGGTTACTGATTTGTACTGAGCCTAAAAAATTCTAAGTGTCACTGGTTACTGATTTGTACTGCCTCGAAAAAATTCTAAGTGTCACTGGTTACTGATTTGTACTGCCTCGAAAAAATTCTAAGTGTCGTTGGTTACTGATTTGTAACCACCGGGTCAAATCCGGCCGGGCTAGCCGGCCTCGAGCACTCAAAGTCGGTATGAGCAGTCAGGTTCGCTCCCATCACAGTTTGGACCACTTGCCGACTTGGGAAATGCACGAAAATCGGCCCCAACGCGGGGGCCGGTCCGCTCTCAAAGTCGAGACCTTCGGCTGAACCACCGGGTCAAATCCGGCCGGGCTAGCCGGCCTCGAGCACTCAAAGTCGGTATGAGCAGTCAAGTTCGCTCCCATCACAGTTTGGACCACTTGCCGACTTGGGAAATGCATGAAAATCGGCCCGAACGCGGGGGCCGGTCCGCTCTCAAAGTCGAGACCTTCGGCTGAACCACCGGGTCAAATCCGGCTGGGCTAGCCGCCCCCGAGCGCTCAAAGTCGGTATGAGCAGTCAAGTTCGGTCCCATCACAGTCTGGACCACTTGCCGACGTTGGAAATGCACGAAAATCGGCCCGAACGCGGGGGCCGGTCCGCTCCCGAAGGCGGGACACTCACCCTAAGCCTGGCCCCACCGCCGGCCAACACACCCTTCAAAATCACACCCATCCGACCATGCTACTCAAAAAGGATCCAAATTCAGAAACACCCCCTTCAAAAGGCACTCCGTCCCCGGCCACACTACCGGGGCATGCTCCCCTGGGCGATAATTAAGCCCCCACGACTAATTGAAGCCAACCACAGCCGCAACTCGAAAGGAGAAGTCAGTAACCAATTCAAAAATGCACTTGGTTACTGACTTCTACAGACTCAAAAAAATTCTAAGTGTCGTTGGTTACTGATTTGCACTGAGCCTAAAAAATTCTAAGTGTCACTGGTTACTGATTTGTACTGAGCCTAAAAAATTCTAAGTGTCACTGGTTACTGATTTGTACTGACTCAAAAAAATTCTAAGTGTCGTTGGTTACTGATTTGTACTGACTGGAAAAAATTCTAAGTGTCACTGGTTACTGATTTGTACTGCCTCAAAAAAATTCTAAGTGTCACTGGTTACTGATTTGTACTGACTCTAAAAAATTCTAAGTGTCCTTGGTTACTGATTTGTACTGCATCAAAAAAATTCTAAGTGTCGTTGGTTACTGATTTGTAACCACCGGGTCAAATCCGGCTGGGCTAGCCGGCCTCGAGCACTCAAAGTCGGTATGAGCAGTCAAGTTCGCTCCCATCACAGTTTGGACCCTAAAAAATCTAAGTGTCACTGGTTACTGATTTGTACTGACTCTAAAAAATTCTAAGTGTCACTGGTTACTGATTTGTACTGACTGGAAAAAATTCTAAGTGTCGTTGGTTACTGATTTGTACTGCATCAAAAAAATTCTAAGTGTCACTGGTTACTGATTTGTACTGACTCTAAAAAATTCTAAGTGTCCTTGGTTACTGATTTGTACTGCATCAAAAAAATTCTAAGTGTCGTTGGTTACTGATTTGTACTGCATCAAAAAAATTCTAAGTGTCACTGGTTACTGATTTGTACTGACTCAAAAAAATTCTAAGTGTCGTCGGTTACTGATTTGTAACCACCGGGTCAAATCCGGCCGGGCTAGCCGGCCCCGAGCACTCAAAGTCGGTATGAGCAGTCAAGTTCGCTCCCATCACAGTTTGGACCCTAAAAAAAGTCTAAGTGTCACTGGTTACTGATTTGTACTGAGCCTAAAAAATTCTAAGTGTCACTGGTTACTGATTTGTACTGCCTCTAAAAAATTCTAAGTGTCGTTGGTTACTGATTTGTAACCACCGGGTCAAATCCGGCCGGGCTAGCCGGCCTCGAGCACTCAAAGTCGGTATGAGCAGTCAGGTTCGCTCCCATCACAGTTTGGACCACTTGCCGACTTGGGAAATGCACGAAAATCGGCCCCAACGCGGGGGCCGGTCCGCTCTCAAAGTCGAGACCTTCGGCTGAACCACCGGGTCAAATCCGGCCGGGCTAGCCGGCCTCGAGCACTCAAAGTCGGTATGAGCAGTCAAGTTCGCTCCCATCACAGTTTGGACCACTTGCCGACTTGGGAAATGCATGAAAATCGGCCCGAACGCGGGGGCCGGTCCGCTCTCAAAGTCGAGACCTTCGGCTGAACCACCGGGTCAAATCCGGCTGGGCTAGCCGCCCCCGAGCGCTCAAAGTCGGTATGAGCAGTCAAGTTCGGTCCCATCACAGTCTGGACCACTTGCCGACGTTGGAAATGCACGAAAATCGGCCCGAACGCGGGGGCCGGTCCGCTCCCGAAGGCGGGACACTCACCCTAAGCCTGGCCCCACCGCCGGCCAACACACCCTTCAAAATCACACCCATCCGACCATGCTACTCAAAAAGGATCCAAATTCAGAAACACCCCCTTCAAAAGGCACTCCGTCCCCGGCCACACTACCGGGGCATGCTCCCCTGGGCGATAATTAAGCCCCCACGACTAATTGAAGCCAACCACAGCCGCAACTCGAAAGGAGAAGTCAGTAACCAATTCAAAAATGCACTTGGTTACTGACTTCTACAGACTCAAAAAAATTCTAAGTGTCGTTGGTTACTGATTTGCACTGAGCCTAAAAAATTCTAAGTGTCACTGGTTACTGATTTGTACTGAGCCTAAAAAATTCTAAGTGTCACTGGTTACTGATTTGTACTGACTCAAAAAAATTCTAAGTGTCGTTGGTTACTGATTTGTACTGACTGGAAAAAATTCTAAGTGTCACTGGTTACTGATTTGTACTGCCTCAAAAAAATTCTAAGTGTCACTGGTTACTGATTTGTACTGACTCTAAAAAATTCTAAGTGTCCTTGGTTACTGATTTGTACTGCATCAAAAAAATTCTAAGTGTCGTTGGTTACTGATTTGTAACCACCGGGTCAAATCCGGCTGGGCTAGCCGGCCTCGAGCACTCAAAGTCGGTATGAGCAGTCAAGTTCGCTCCCATCACAGTTTGGACCCTAAAAAATCTAAGTGTCACTGGTTACTGATTTGTACTGACTCTAAAAAATTCTAAGTGTCACTGGTTACTGATTTGTACTGACTGGAAAAAATTCTAAGTGTCGTTGGTTACTGATTTGTACTGCATCAAAAAAATTCTAAGTGTCACTGGTTACTGATTTGTACTGACTCTAAAAAATTCTAAGTGTCCTTGGTTACTGATTTGTACTGCATCAAAAAAATTCTAAGTGTCGTTGGTTACTGATTTGTACTGCATCAAAAAAATTCTAAGTGTCACTGGTTACTGATTTGTACTGACTCAAAAAAATTCTAAGTGTCGTCGGTTACTGATTTGTAACCACCGGGTCAAATCCGGCCGGGCTAGCCGGCCCCGAGCACTCAAAGTCGGTATGAGCAGTCAAGTTCGCTCCCATCACAGTTTGGACCCTAAAAAAAGTCTAAGTGTCACTGGTTACTGATTTGTACTGAGCCTAAAAAATTCTAAGTGTCACTGGTTACTGATTTGTACTGCCTCTAAAAAATTCTAAGTGTCGTTGGTTACTGATTTGTAACCACCGGGTCAAATCCGGCCGGGCTAGCCGGCCTCGAGCACTCAAAGTCGGTATGAGCAGTCAGGTTCGCTCCCATCACAGTTTGGACCACTTGCCGACTTGGGAAATGCACGAAAATCGGCCCCAACGCGGGGGCCGGTCCGCTCTCAAAGTCGAGACCTTCGGCTGAACCACCGGGTCAAATCCGGCCGGGCTAGCCGGCCTCGAGCACTCAAAGTCGGTATGAGCAGTCAAGTTCGCTCCCATCACAGTTTGGACCACTTGCCGACTTGGGAAATGCATGAAAATCGGCCCGAACGCGGGGGCCGGTCCGCTCTCAAAGTCGAGACCTTCGGCTGAACCACCGGGTCAAATCCGGCTGGGCTAGCCGCCCCCGAGCGCTCAAAGTCGGTATGAGCAGTCAAGTTCGGTCCCATCACAGTCTGGACCACTTGCCGACGTTGGAAATGCACGAAAATCGGCCCGAACGCGGGGGCCGGTCCGCTCCCGAAGGCGGGACACTCACCCTAAGCCTGGCCCCACCGCCGGCCAACACACCCTTCAAAATCACACCCATCCGACCATGCTACTCAAAAAGGATCCAAATTCAGAAACACCCCCTTCAAAAGGCACTCCGTCCCCGGCCACACTACCGGGGCATGCTCCCCTGGGCGATAATTAAGCCCCCACGACTAATTGAAGCCAACCACAGCCGCAACTCGAAAGGAGAAGTCAGTAACCAATTCAAAAATGCACTTGGTTACTGACTTCTACAGACTCAAAAAAATTCTAAGTGTCGTTGGTTACTGATTTGCACTGAGCCTAAAAAATTCTAAGTGTCACTGGTTACTGATTTGTACTGAGCCTAAAAAATTCTAAGTGTCACTGGTTACTGATTTGTACTGACTCAAAAAAATTCTAAGTGTCGTTGGTTACTGATTTGTACTGACTGGAAAAAATTCTAAGTGTCACTGGTTACTGATTTGTACTGCCTCAAAAAAATTCTAAGTGTCACTGGTTACTGATTTGTACTGACTCTAAAAAATTCTAAGTGTCCTTGGTTACTGATTTGTACTGCATCAAAAAAATTCTAAGTGTCGTTGGTTACTGATTTGTACTGCCTCAAAAAAATTCTAAGTGTCACTGGTTACTGATTTGTACTGACTCTAAAAAATTCTAAGTGTCCTTGGTTACTGATTTGTACTGCATCAAAAAAATTCTAAGTGTCGTTGGTTACTGATTTGTACTGCATCAAAAAAATTCTAAGTGTCACTGGTTACTGATTTGTACTGACTCAAAAAAATTCTAAGTGTCGTTGGTTACTGATTTGTACTGAGCCTAAAAAATTCTAAGTGTCACTGGTTACTGATTTGTACTGCCTCGAAAAAATTCTAAGTGTCACTGGTTACTGATTTGTACTGCCTCGAAAAAATTCTAAGTGTCACTGGTTACTGATTTGTAACCACCGGGTCAAATCCGGCTGGGCTAGCCGGCCTCGAGCACTCAAAGTCGGTATGAGCAGTCAAGTTCGCTCCCATCACAGTTTGGACCCTAAAAAATCTAAGTGTCACTGGTTACTGATTTGTACTGACTCTAAAAAATTCTAAGTGTCACTGGTTACTGATTTGTACTGACTGGAAAAAATTCTAAGTGTCGTTGGTTACTGATTTGTACTGCATCAAAAAAATTCTAAGTGTCACTGGTTACTGATTTGTACTGACTCTAAAAAATTCTAAGTGTCCTTGGTTACTGATTTGTACTGCATCAAAAAAATTCTAAGTGTCGTTGGTTACTGATTTGTACTGCATCAAAAAAATTCTAAGTGTCACTGGTTACTGATTTGTACTGACTCAAAAAAATTCTAACTGTCGTCGGTTACTGATTTGTAACCACCGGGTCAAATCCGGCCGGGCTAGCCGGCCCCGAGCACTCAAAGTCGGTATGAGCAGTCAAGTTCGCTCCCATCACAGTTTGGACCCTAAAAAAAGTCTAAGTGTCACTGGTTACTGATTTGTACTGAGCCTAAAAAATTCTAAGTGTCACTGGTTACTGATTTGTACTGCCTCTAAAAAATTCTAAGTGTCGTTGGTTACTGATTTGTAACCACCGGGTCAAATCCGGCCGGGCTAGCCGGCCTCGAGCACTCAAAGTCGGTATGAGCAGTCAGGTTCGCTCCCATCACAGTTTGGACCACTTGCCGACTTGGGAAATGCACGAAAATCGGCCCCAACGCGGGGGCCGGTCCGCTCTCAAAGTCGAGACCTTCGGCTGAACCACCGGGTCAAATCCGGCCGGGCTAGCCGGCCTCGAGCACTCAAAGTCGGTATGAGCAGTCAAGTTCGCTCCCATCACAGTTTGGACCACTTGCCGACTTGGGAAATGCATGAAAATCGGCCCGAACGCGGGGGCCGGTCCGCTCTCAAAGTCGAGACCTTCGGCTGAACCACCGGGTCAAATCCGGCTGGGCTAGCCGCCCCCGAGCGCTCAAAGTCGGTATGAGCAGTCAAGTTCGGTCCCATCACAGTCTGGACCACTTGCCGACGTTGGAAATGCACGAAAATCGGCCCGAACGCGGGGGCCGGTCCGCTCCCGAAGGCGGGACACTCACCCTAAGCCTGGCCCCACCGCCGGCCAACACACCCTTCAAAATCACACCCATCCGACCATGCTACTCAAAAAGGATCCAAATTCAGAAACACCCCCTTCAAAAGGCACTCCGTCCCCGGCCACACTACCGGGGCATGCTCCCCTGGGCGATAATTAAGCCCCCACGACTAATTGAAGCCAACCACAGCCGCAACTCGAAAGGAGAAGTCAGTAACCAATTCAAAAATGCACTTGGTTACTGACTTCTACAGACTCAAAAAAATTCTAAGTGTCGTTGGTTACTGATTTGCACTGAGCCTAAAAAATTCTAAGTGTCACTGGTTACTGATTTGTACTGAGCCTAAAAAATTCTAAGTGTCACTGGTTACTGATTTGTACTGACTCAAAAAAATTCTAAGTGTCGTTGGTTACTGATTTGTACTGACTGGAAAAAATTCTAAGTGTCACTGGTTACTGATTTGTACTGCCTCAAAAAAATTCTAAGTGTCACTGGTTACTGATTTGTACTGACTCTAAAAAATTCTAAGTGTCCTTGGTTACTGATTTGTACTGCATCAAAAAAATTCTAAGTGTCGTTGGTTACTGATTTGTAACCACCGGGTCAAATCCGGCTGGGCTAGCCGGCCTCGAGCACTCAAAGTCGGTATGAGCAGTCAAGTTCGCTCCCATCACAGTTTGGACCCTAAAAAATCTAAGTGTCACTGGTTACTGATTTGTACTGACTCTAAAAAATTCTAAGTGTCACTGGTTACTGATTTGTACTGACTGGAAAAAATTCTAAGTGTCGTTGGTTACTGATTTGTACTGCATCAAAAAAATTCTAAGTGTCACTGGTTACTGATTTGTACTGACTCTAAAAAATTCTAAGTGTCCTTGGTTACTGATTTGTACTGCATCAAAAAAATTCTAAGTGTCGTTGGTTACTGATTTGTACTGCATCAAAAAAATTCTAAGTGTCACTGGTTACTGATTTGTACTGACTCAAAAAAATTCTAAGTGTCGTCGGTTACTGATTTGTACTGAGCCTAAAAAATTCTAAGTGTCACTGGTTACTGATTTGTACTGCCTCGAAAAAATTCTAAGTGTCACTGGTTACTGATTTGTACTGCCTCTAAAAAATTCTAAGTGTCGTTGGTTACTGATTTGTAACCACCGGGTCAAATCCGGCCGGGCTAGCCGGCCTCGAGCACTCAAAGTCGGTATGAGCAGTCAGGTTCGCTCCCATCACAGTTTGGACCACTTGCCGACTTGGGAAATGCACGAAAATCGGCCCCAACGCGGGGGCCGGTCCGCTCTCAAAGTCGAGACCTTCGGCTGAACCACCGGGTCAAATCCGGCCGGGCTAGCCGGCCTCGAGCACTCAAAGTCGGTATGAGCAGTCAAGTTCGCTCCCATCACAGTTTGGACCACTTGCCGACTTGGGAAATGCATGAAAATCGGCCCGAACGCGGGGGCCGGTCCGCTCTCAAAGTCGAGACCTTCGGCTGAACCACCGGGTCAAATCCGGCTGGGCTAGCCGCCCCCGAGCGCTCAAAGTCGGTATGAGCAGTCAAGTTCGGTCCCATCACAGTCTGGACCACTTGCCGACGTTGGAAATGCACGAAAATCGGCCCGAACGCGGGGGCCGGTCCGCTCCCGAAGGCGGGACACTCACCCTAAGCCTGGCCCCACCGCCGGCCAACACACCCTTCAAAATCACACCCATCCGACCATGCTACTCAAAAAGGATCCAAATTCAGAAACACCCCCTTCAAAAGGCACTCCGTCCCCGGCCACACTACCGGGGCATGCTCCCCTGGGCGATAATTAAGCCCCCACGACTAATTGAAGCCAACCACAGCCGCAACTCGAAAGGAGAAGTCAGTAACCAATTCAAAAATGCACTTGGTTACTGACTTCTACAGACTCAAAAAAATTCTAAGTGTCGTTGGTTACTGATTTGCACTGAGCCTAAAAAATTCTAAGTGTCACTGGTTACTGATTTGTACTGAGCCTAAAAAATTCTAAGTGTCACTGGTTACTGATTTGTACTGACTCAAAAAAATTCTAAGTGTCGTTGGTTACTGATTTGTACTGACTGGAAAAAATTCTAAGTGTCACTGGTTACTGATTTGTACTGCCTCAAAAAAATTCTAAGTGTCACTGGTTACTGATTTGTACTGACTCTAAAAAATTCTAAGTGTCCTTGGTTACTGATTTGTACTGCATCAAAAAAATTCTAAGTGTCGTTGGTTACTGATTTGTAACCACCGGGTCAAATCCGGCTGGGCTAGCCGGCCTCGAGCACTCAAAGTCGGTATGAGCAGTCAAGTTCGCTCCCATCACAGTTTGGACCCTAAAAAATCTAAGTGTCACTGGTTACTGATTTGTACTGACTCTAAAAAATTCTAAGTGTCACTGGTTACTGATTTGTACTGACTGGAAAAAATTCTAAGTGTCGTTGGTTACTGATTTGTACTGCATCAAAAAAATTCTAAGTGTCACTGGTTACTGATTTGTACTGACTCTAAAAAATTCTAAGTGTCCTTGGTTACTGATTTGTACTGCATCAAAAAAATTCTAAGTGTCGTTGGTTACTGATTTGTACTGCATCAAAAAAATTCTAAGTGTCACTGGTTACTGATTTGTACTGACTCAAAAAAATTCTAAGTGTCGTCGGTTACTGATTTGTACTGAGCCTAAAAAATTCTAAGTGTCACTGGTTACTGATTTGTACTGCCTCGAAAAAATTCTAAGTGTCACTGGTTACTGATTTGTACTGCCTCTAAAAAATTCTAAGTGTCGTTGGTTACTGATTTGTAACCACCGGGTCAAATCCGGCCGGGCTAGCCGGCCTCGAGCACTCAAAGTCGGTATGAGCAGTCAGGTTCGCTCCCATCACAGTTTGGACCACTTGCCGACTTGGGAAATGCACGAAAATCGGCCCCAACGCGGGGGCCGGTCCGCTCTCAAAGTCGAGACCTTCGGCTGAACCACCGGGTCAAATCCGGCCGGGCTAGCCGGCCTCGAGCACTCAAAGTCGGTATGAGCAGTCAAGTTCGCTCCCATCACAGTTTGGACCACTTGCCGACTTGGGAAATGCATGAAAATCGGCCCGAACGCGGGGGCCGGTCCGCTCTCAAAGTCGAGACCTTCGGCTGAACCACCGGGTCAAATCCGGCTGGGCTAGCCGCCCCCGAGCGCTCAAAGTCGGTATGAGCAGTCAAGTTCGGTCCCATCACAGTCTGGACCACTTGCCGACGTTGGAAATGCACGAAAATCGGCCCGAACGCGGGGGCCGGTCCGCTCCCGAAGGCGGGACACTCACCCTAAGCCTGGCCCCACCGCCGGCCAACACACCCTTCAAAATCACACCCATCCGACCATGCTACTCAAAAAGGATCCAAATTCAGAAACACCCCCTTCAAAAGGCACTCCGTCCCCGGCCACACTACCGGGGCATGCTCCCCTGGGCGATAATTAAGCCCCCACGACTAATTGAAGCCAACCACAGCCGCAACTCGAAAGGAGAAGTCAGTAACCAATTCAAAAATGCACTTGGTTACTGACTTCTACAGACTCAAAAAAATTCTAAGTGTCGTTGGTTACTGATTTGCACTGAGCCTAAAAAATTCTAAGTGTCACTGGTTACTGATTTGTACTGAGCCTAAAAAATTCTAAGTGTCACTGGTTACTGATTTGTACTGACTCAAAAAAATTCTAAGTGTCGTTGGTTACTGATTTGTACTGACTGGAAAAAATTCTAAGTGTCACTGGTTACTGATTTGTACTGCCTCAAAAAAATTCTAAGTGTCACTGGTTACTGATTTGTACTGACTCTAAAAAATTCTAAGTGTCCTTGGTTACTGATTTGTACTGCATCAAAAAAATTCTAAGTGTCGTTGGTTACTGATTTGTAACCACCGGGTCAAATCCGGCTGGGCTAGCCGGCCTCGAGCACTCAAAGTCGGTATGAGCAGTCAAGTTCGCTCCCATCACAGTTTGGACCCTAAAAAATCTAAGTGTCACTGGTTACTGATTTGTACTGACTCTAAAAAATTCTAAGTGTCACTGGTTACTGATTTGTACTGACTGGAAAAAATTCTAAGTGTCGTTGGTTACTGATTTGTACTGCATCAAAAAAATTCTAAGTGTCACTGGTTACTGATTTGTACTGACTCTAAAAAATTCTAAGTGTCCTTGGTTACTGATTTGTACTGCATCAAAAAAATTCTAAGTGTCGTTGGTTACTGATTTGTACTGCATCAAAAAAATTCTAAGTGTCACTGGTTACTGATTTGTACTGACTCAAAAAAATTCTAAGTGTCGTCGGTTACTGATTTGTAACCACCGGGTCAAATCCGGCCGGGCTAGCCGGCCCCGAGCACTCAAAGTCGGTATGAGCAGTCAAGTTCGCTCCCATCACAGTTTGGACCCTAAAAAAAGTCTAAGTGTCACTGGTTACTGATTTGTACTGAGCCTAAAAAATTCTAAGTGTCACTGGTTACTGATTTGTACTGCCTCTAAAAAATTCTAAGTGTCGTTGGTTACTGATTTGTAACCACCGGGTCAAATCCGGCCGGGCTAGCCGGCCTCGAGCACTCAAAGTCGGTATGAGCAGTCAGGTTCGCTCCCATCACAGTTTGGACCACTTGCCGACTTGGGAAATGCACGAAAATCGGCCCCAACGCGGGGGCCGGTCCGCTCTCAAAGTCGAGACCTTCGGCTGAACCACCGGGTCAAATCCGGCCGGGCTAGCCGGCCTCGAGCACTCAAAGTCGGTATGAGCAGTCAAGTTCGCTCCCATCACAGTTTGGACCACTTGCCGACTTGGGAAATGCATGAAAATCGGCCCGAACGCGGGGGCCGGTCCGCTCTCAAAGTCGAGACCTTCGGCTGAACCACCGGGTCAAATCCGGCTGGGCTAGCCGCCCCCGAGCGCTCAAAGTCGGTATGAGCAGTCAAGTTCGGTCCCATCACAGTCTGGACCACTTGCCGACGTTGGAAATGCACGAAAATCGGCCCGAACGCGGGGGCCGGTCCGCTCCCGAAGGCGGGACACTCACCCTAAGCCTGGCCCCACCGCCGGCCAACACACCCTTCAAAATCACACCCATCCGACCATGCTACTCAAAAAGGATCCAAATTCAGAAACACCCCCTTCAAAAGGCACTCCGTCCCCGGCCACACTACCGGGGCATGCTCCCCTGGGCGATAATTAAGCCCCCACGACTAATTGAAGCCAACCACAGCCGCAACTCGAAAGGAGAAGTCAGTAACCAATTCAAAAATGCACTTGGTTACTGACTTCTACAGACTCAAAAAAATTCTAAGTGTCGTTGGTTACTGATTTGCACTGAGCCTAAAAAATTCTAAGTGTCACTGGTTACTGATTTGTACTGAGCCTAAAAAATTCTAAGTGTCACTGGTTACTGATTTGTACTGACTCAAAAAAATTCTAAGTGTCGTTGGTTACTGATTTGTACTGACTGGAAAAAATTCTAAGTGTCACTGGTTACTGATTTGTACTGCCTCAAAAAAATTCTAAGTGTCACTGGTTACTGATTTGTACTGACTCTAAAAAATTCTAAGTGTCCTTGGTTACTGATTTGTACTGCATCAAAAAAATTCTAAGTGTCGTTGGTTACTGATTTGTAACCACCGGGTCAAATCCGGCTGGGCTAGCCGGCCTCGAGCACTCAAAGTCGGTATGAGCAGTCAAGTTCGCTCCCATCACAGTTTGGACCCTAAAAAATCTAAGTGTCACTGGTTACTGATTTGTACTGACTCTAAAAAATTCTAAGTGTCACTGGTTACTGATTTGTACTGACTGGAAAAAATTCTAAGTGTCGTTGGTTACTGATTTGTACTGCATCAAAAAAATTCTAAGTGTCACTGGTTACTGATTTGTACTGACTCTAAAAAATTCTAAGTGTCCTTGGTTACTGATTTGTACTGCATCAAAAAAATTCTAAGTGTCGTTGGTTACTGATTTGTACTGCATCAAAAAAATTCTAAGTGTCACTGGTTACTGATTTGTACTGACTCAAAAAAATTCTAAGTGTCGTCGGTTACTGATTTGTACTGAGCCTAAAAAATTCTAAGTGTCACTGGTTACTGATTTGTACTGCCTCGAAAAAATTCTAAGTGTCACTGGTTACTGATTTGTACTGCCTCTAAAAAATTCTAAGTGTCGTTGGTTACTGATTTGTAACCACCGGGTCAAATCCGGCCGGGCTAGCCGGCCTCGAGCACTCAAAGTCGGTATGAGCAGTCAGGTTCGCTCCCATCACAGTTTGGACCACTTGCCGACTTGGGAAATGCACGAAAATCGGCCCCAACGCGGGGGCCGGTCCGCTCTCAAAGTCGAGACCTTCGGCTGAACCACCGGGTCAAATCCGGCCGGGCTAGCCGGCCTCGAGCACTCAAAGTCGGTATGAGCAGTCAAGTTCGCTCCCATCACAGTTTGGACCACTTGCCGACTTGGGAAATGCATGAAAATCGGCCCGAACGCGGGGGCCGGTCCGCTCTCAAAGTCGAGACCTTCGGCTGAACCACCGGGTCAAATCCGGCTGGGCTAGCCGCCCCCGAGCGCTCAAAGTCGGTATGAGCAGTCAAGTTCGGTCCCATCACAGTCTGGACCACTTGCCGACGTTGGAAATGCACGAAAATCGGCCCGAACGCGGGGGCCGGTCCGCTCCCGAAGGCGGGACACTCACCCTAAGCCTGGCCCCACCGCCGGCCAACACACCCTTCAAAATCACACCCATCCGACCATGCTACTCAAAAAGGATCCAAATTCAGAAACACCCCCTTCAAAAGGCACTCCGTCCCCGGCCACACTACCGGGGCATGCTCCCCTGGGCGATAATTAAGCCCCCACGACTAATTGAAGCCAACCACAGCCGCAACTCGAAAGGAGAAGTCAGTAACCAATTCAAAAATGCACTTGGTTACTGACTTCTACAGACTCAAAAAAATTCTAAGTGTCGTTGGTTACTGATTTGCACTGAGCCTAAAAAATTCTAAGTGTCACTGGTTACTGATTTGTACTGAGCCTAAAAAATTCTAAGTGTCACTGGTTACTGATTTGTACTGACTCAAAAAAATTCTAAGTGTCGTTGGTTACTGATTTGTACTGACTGGAAAAAATTCTAAGTGTCACTGGTTACTGATTTGTACTGCCTCAAAAAAATTCTAAGTGTCACTGGTTACTGATTTGTACTGACTCTAAAAAATTCTAAGTGTCCTTGGTTACTGATTTGTACTGCATCAAAAAAATTCTAAGTGTCGTTGGTTACTGATTTGTACTGCCTCAAAAAAATTCTAAGTGTCACTGGTTACTGATTTGTACTGACTCTAAAAAATTCTAAGTGTCCTTGGTTACTGATTTGTACTGCATCAAAAAAATTCTAAGTGTCGTTGGTTACTGATTTGTACTGCATCAAAAAAATTCTAAGTGTCACTGGTTACTGATTTGTACTGACTCAAAAAAATTCTAAGTGTCGTTGGTTACTGATTTGTACTGAGCCTAAAAAATTCTAAGTGTCACTGGTTACTGATTTGTACTGCCTCGAAAAAATTCTAAGTGTCACTGGTTACTGATTTGTACTGCCTCGAAAAAATTCTAAGTGTCACTGGTTACTGATTTGTAACCACCGGGTCAAATCCGGCTGGGCTAGCCGGCCTCGAGCACTCAAAGTCGGTATGAGCAGTCAAGTTCGCTCCCATCACAGTTTGGACCCTAAAAAATCTAAGTGTCACTGGTTACTGATTTGTACTGACTCTAAAAAATTCTAAGTGTCACTGGTTACTGATTTGTACTGACTGGAAAAAATTCTAAGTGTCGTTGGTTACTGATTTGTACTGCATCAAAAAAATTCTAAGTGTCACTGGTTACTGATTTGTACTGACTCTAAAAAATTCTAAGTGTCCTTGGTTACTGATTTGTACTGCATCAAAAAAATTCTAAGTGTCGTTGGTTACTGATTTGTACTGCATCAAAAAAATTCTAAGTGTCACTGGTTACTGATTTGTACTGACTCAAAAAAATTCTAACTGTCGTCGGTTACTGATTTGTAACCACCGGGTCAAATCCGGCCGGGCTAGCCGGCCCCGAGCACTCAAAGTCGGTATGAGCAGTCAAGTTCGCTCCCATCACAGTTTGGACCCTAAAAAAAGTCTAAGTGTCACTGGTTACTGATTTGTACTGAGCCTAAAAAATTCTAAGTGTCACTGGTTACTGATTTGTACTGCCTCTAAAAAATTCTAAGTGTCGTTGGTTACTGATTTGTAACCACCGGGTCAAATCCGGCCGGGCTAGCCGGCCTCGAGCACTCAAAGTCGGTATGAGCAGTCAGGTTCGCTCCCATCACAGTTTGGACCACTTGCCGACTTGGGAAATGCACGAAAATCGGCCCCAACGCGGGGGCCGGTCCGCTCTCAAAGTCGAGACCTTCGGCTGAACCACCGGGTCAAATCCGGCCGGGCTAGCCGGCCTCGAGCACTCAAAGTCGGTATGAGCAGTCAAGTTCGCTCCCATCACAGTTTGGACCACTTGCCGACTTGGGAAATGCATGAAAATCGGCCCGAACGCGGGGGCCGGTCCGCTCTCAAAGTCGAGACCTTCGGCTGAACCACCGGGTCAAATCCGGCTGGGCTAGCCGCCCCCGAGCGCTCAAAGTCGGTATGAGCAGTCAAGTTCGGTCCCATCACAGTCTGGACCACTTGCCGACGTTGGAAATGCACGAAAATCGGCCCGAACGCGGGGGCCGGTCCGCTCCCGAAGGCGGGACACTCACCCTAAGCCTGGCCCCACCGCCGGCCAACACACCCTTCAAAATCACACCCATCCGACCATGCTACTCAAAAAGGATCCAAATTCAGAAACACCCCCTTCAAAAGGCACTCCGTCCCCGGCCACACTACCGGGGCATGCTCCCCTGGGCGATAATTAAGCCCCCACGACTAATTGAAGCCAACCACAGCCGCAACTCGAAAGGAGAAGTCAGTAACCAATTCAAAAATGCACTTGGTTACTGACTTCTACAGACTCAAAAAAATTCTAAGTGTCGTTGGTTACTGATTTGCACTGAGCCTAAAAAATTCTAAGTGTCACTGGTTACTGATTTGTACTGAGCCTAAAAAATTCTAAGTGTCACTGGTTACTGATTTGTACTGACTCAAAAAAATTCTAAGTGTCGTTGGTTACTGATTTGTACTGACTGGAAAAAATTCTAAGTGTCACTGGTTACTGATTTGTACTGCCTCAAAAAAATTCTAAGTGTCACTGGTTACTGATTTGTACTGACTCTAAAAAATTCTAAGTGTCCTTGGTTACTGATTTGTACTGCATCAAAAAAATTCTAAGTGTCGTTGGTTACTGATTTGTAACCACCGGGTCAAATCCGGCTGGGCTAGCCGGCCTCGAGCACTCAAAGTCGGTATGAGCAGTCAAGTTCGCTCCCATCACAGTTTGGACCCTAAAAAATCTAAGTGTCACTGGTTACTGATTTGTACTGACTCTAAAAAATTCTAAGTGTCACTGGTTACTGATTTGTACTGACTGGAAAAAATTCTAAGTGTCGTTGGTTACTGATTTGTACTGCATCAAAAAAATTCTAAGTGTCACTGGTTACTGATTTGTACTGACTCTAAAAAATTCTAAGTGTCCTTGGTTACTGATTTGTACTGCATCAAAAAAATTCTAAGTGTCGTTGGTTACTGATTTGTACTGCATCAAAAAAATTCTAAGTGTCACTGGTTACTGATTTGTACTGACTCAAAAAAATTCTAAGTGTCGTCGGTTACTGATTTGTACTGAGCCTAAAAAATTCTAAGTGTCACTGGTTACTGATTTGTACTGCCTCGAAAAAATTCTAAGTGTCACTGGTTACTGATTTGTACTGCCTCTAAAAAATTCTAAGTGTCGTTGGTTACTGATTTGTAACCACCGGGTCAAATCCGGCCGGGCTAGCCGGCCTCGAGCACTCAAAGTCGGTATGAGCAGTCAGGTTCGCTCCCATCACAGTTTGGACCACTTGCCGACTTGGGAAATGCACGAAAATCGGCCCCAACGCGGGGGCCGGTCCGCTCTCAAAGTCGAGACCTTCGGCTGAACCACCGGGTCAAATCCGGCCGGGCTAGCCGGCCTCGAGCACTCAAAGTCGGTATGAGCAGTCAAGTTCGCTCCCATCACAGTTTGGACCACTTGCCGACTTGGGAAATGCATGAAAATCGGCCCGAACGCGGGGGCCGGTCCGCTCTCAAAGTCGAGACCTTCGGCTGAACCACCGGGTCAAATCCGGCTGGGCTAGCCGCCCCCGAGCGCTCAAAGTCGGTATGAGCAGTCAAGTTCGGTCCCATCACAGTCTGGACCACTTGCCGACGTTGGAAATGCACGAAAATCGGCCCGAACGCGGGGGCCGGTCCGCTCCCGAAGGCGGGACACTCACCCTAAGCCTGGCCCCACCGCCGGCCAACACACCCTTCAAAATCACACCCATCCGACCATGCTACTCAAAAAGGATCCAAATTCAGAAACACCCCCTTCAAAAGGCACTCCGTCCCCGGCCACACTACCGGGGCATGCTCCCCTGGGCGATAATTAAGCCCCCACGACTAATTGAAGCCAACCACAGCCGCAACTCGAAAGGAGAAGTCAGTAACCAATTCAAAAATGCACTTGGTTACTGACTTCTACAGACTCAAAAAAATTCTAAGTGTCGTTGGTTACTGATTTGCACTGAGCCTAAAAAATTCTAAGTGTCACTGGTTACTGATTTGTACTGAGCCTAAAAAATTCTAAGTGTCACTGGTTACTGATTTGTACTGACTCAAAAAAATTCTAAGTGTCGTTGGTTACTGATTTGTACTGACTGGAAAAAATTCTAAGTGTCACTGGTTACTGATTTGTACTGCCTCAAAAAAATTCTAAGTGTCACTGGTTACTGATTTGTACTGACTCTAAAAAATTCTAAGTGTCCTTGGTTACTGATTTGTACTGCATCAAAAAAATTCTAAGTGTCGTTGGTTACTGATTTGTAACCACCGGGTCAAATCCGGCTGGGCTAGCCGGCCTCGAGCACTCAAAGTCGGTATGAGCAGTCAAGTTCGCTCCCATCACAGTTTGGACCCTAAAAAATCTAAGTGTCACTGGTTACTGATTTGTACTGACTCTAAAAAATTCTAAGTGTCACTGGTTACTGATTTGTACTGACTGGAAAAAATTCTAAGTGTCGTTGGTTACTGATTTGTACTGCATCAAAAAAATTCTAAGTGTCACTGGTTACTGATTTGTACTGACTCTAAAAAATTCTAAGTGTCCTTGGTTACTGATTTGTACTGCATCAAAAAAATTCTAAGTGTCGTTGGTTACTGATTTGTACTGCATCAAAAAAATTCTAAGTGTCACTGGTTACTGATTTGTACTGACTCAAAAAAATTCTAAGTGTCGTCGGTTACTGATTTGTACTGAGCCTAAAAAATTCTAAGTGTCACTGGTTACTGATTTGTACTGCCTCGAAAAAATTCTAAGTGTCACTGGTTACTGATTTGTACTGCCTCTAAAAAATTCTAAGTGTCGTTGGTTACTGATTTGTAACCACCGGGTCAAATCCGGCCGGGCTAGCCGGCCTCGAGCACTCAAAGTCGGTATGAGCAGTCAGGTTCGCTCCCATCACAGTTTGGACCACTTGCCGACTTGGGAAATGCACGAAAATCGGCCCCAACGCGGGGGCCGGTCCGCTCTCAAAGTCGAGACCTTCGGCTGAACCACCGGGTCAAATCCGGCCGGGCTAGCCGGCCTCGAGCACTCAAAGTCGGTATGAGCAGTCAAGTTCGCTCCCATCACAGTTTGGACCACTTGCCGACTTGGGAAATGCATGAAAATCGGCCCGAACGCGGGGGCCGGTCCGCTCTCAAAGTCGAGACCTTCGGCTGAACCACCGGGTCAAATCCGGCTGGGCTAGCCGCCCCCGAGCGCTCAAAGTCGGTATGAGCAGTCAAGTTCGGTCCCATCACAGTCTGGACCACTTGCCGACGTTGGAAATGCACGAAAATCGGCCCGAACGCGGGGGCCGGTCCGCTCCCGAAGGCGGGACACTCACCCTAAGCCTGGCCCCACCGCCGGCCAACACACCCTTCAAAATCACACCCATCCGACCATGCTACTCAAAAAGGATCCAAATTCAGAAACACCCCCTTCAAAAGGCACTCCGTCCCCGGCCACACTACCGGGGCATGCTCCCCTGGGCGATAATTAAGCCCCCACGACTAATTGAAGCCAACCACAGCCGCAACTCGAAAGGAGAAGTCAGTAACCAATTCAAAAATGCACTTGGTTACTGACTTCTACAGACTCAAAAAAATTCTAAGTGTCGTTGGTTACTGATTTGCACTGAGCCTAAAAAATTCTAAGTGTCACTGGTTACTGATTTGTACTGAGCCTAAAAAATTCTAAGTGTCACTGGTTACTGATTTGTACTGACTCAAAAAAATTCTAAGTGTCGTTGGTTACTGATTTGTACTGACTGGAAAAAATTCTAAGTGTCACTGGTTACTGATTTGTACTGCCTCAAAAAAATTCTAAGTGTCACTGGTTACTGATTTGTACTGACTCTAAAAAATTCTAAGTGTCCTTGGTTACTGATTTGTACTGCATCAAAAAAATTCTAAGTGTCGTTGGTTACTGATTTGTAACCACCGGGTCAAATCCGGCTGGGCTAGCCGGCCTCGAGCACTCAAAGTCGGTATGAGCAGTCAAGTTCGCTCCCATCACAGTTTGGACCCTAAAAAATCTAAGTGTCACTGGTTACTGATTTGTACTGACTCTAAAAAATTCTAAGTGTCACTGGTTACTGATTTGTACTGACTGGAAAAAATTCTAAGTGTCGTTGGTTACTGATTTGTACTGCATCAAAAAAATTCTAAGTGTCACTGGTTACTGATTTGTACTGACTCTAAAAAATTCTAAGTGTCCTTGGTTACTGATTTGTACTGCATCAAAAAAATTCTAAGTGTCGTTGGTTACTGATTTGTACTGCATCAAAAAAATTCTAAGTGTCACTGGTTACTGATTTGTACTGACTCAAAAAAATTCTAAGTGTCGTCGGTTACTGATTTGTAACCACCGGGTCAAATCCGGCCGGGCTAGCCGGCCCCGAGCACTCAAAGTCGGTATGAGCAGTCAAGTTCGCTCCCATCACAGTTTGGACCCTAAAAAAAGTCTAAGTGTCACTGGTTACTGATTTGTACTGAGCCTAAAAAATTCTAAGTGTCACTGGTTACTGATTTGTACTGCCTCTAAAAAATTCTAAGTGTCGTTGGTTACTGATTTGTAACCACCGGGTCAAATCCGGCCGGGCTAGCCGGCCTCGAGCACTCAAAGTCGGTATGAGCAGTCAGGTTCGCTCCCATCACAGTTTGGACCACTTGCCGACTTGGGAAATGCACGAAAATCGGCCCCAACGCGGGGGCCGGTCCGCTCTCAAAGTCGAGACCTTCGGCTGAACCACCGGGTCAAATCCGGCCGGGCTAGCCGGCCTCGAGCACTCAAAGTCGGTATGAGCAGTCAAGTTCGCTCCCATCACAGTTTGGACCACTTGCCGACTTGGGAAATGCATGAAAATCGGCCCGAACGCGGGGGCCGGTCCGCTCTCAAAGTCGAGACCTTCGGCTGAACCACCGGGTCAAATCCGGCTGGGCTAGCCGCCCCCGAGCGCTCAAAGTCGGTATGAGCAGTCAAGTTCGGTCCCATCACAGTCTGGACCACTTGCCGACGTTGGAAATGCACGAAAATCGGCCCGAACGCGGGGGCCGGTCCGCTCCCGAAGGCGGGACACTCACCCTAAGCCTGGCCCCACCGCCGGCCAACACACCCTTCAAAATCACACCCATCCGACCATGCTACTCAAAAAGGATCCAAATTCAGAAACACCCCCTTCAAAAGGCACTCCGTCCCCGGCCACACTACCGGGGCATGCTCCCCTGGGCGATAATTAAGCCCCCACGACTAATTGAAGCCAACCACAGCCGCAACTCGAAAGGAGAAGTCAGTAACCAATTCAAAAATGCACTTGGTTACTGACTTCTACAGACTCAAAAAAATTCTAAGTGTCGTTGGTTACTGATTTGCACTGAGCCTAAAAAATTCTAAGTGTCACTGGTTACTGATTTGTACTGAGCCTAAAAAATTCTAAGTGTCACTGGTTACTGATTTGTACTGACTCAAAAAAATTCTAAGTGTCGTTGGTTACTGATTTGTACTGACTGGAAAAAATTCTAAGTGTCACTGGTTACTGATTTGTACTGCCTCAAAAAAATTCTAAGTGTCACTGGTTACTGATTTGTACTGACTCTAAAAAATTCTAAGTGTCCTTGGTTACTGATTTGTACTGCATCAAAAAAATTCTAAGTGTCGTTGGTTACTGATTTGTAACCACCGGGTCAAATCCGGCTGGGCTAGCCGGCCTCGAGCACTCAAAGTCGGTATGAGCAGTCAAGTTCGCTCCCATCACAGTTTGGACCCTAAAAAATCTAAGTGTCACTGGTTACTGATTTGTACTGACTCTAAAAAATTCTAAGTGTCACTGGTTACTGATTTGTACTGACTGGAAAAAATTCTAAGTGTCGTTGGTTACTGATTTGTACTGCATCAAAAAAATTCTAAGTGTCACTGGTTACTGATTTGTACTGACTCTAAAAAATTCTAAGTGTCCTTGGTTACTGATTTGTACTGCATCAAAAAAATTCTAAGTGTCGTTGGTTACTGATTTGTACTGCATCAAAAAAATTCTAAGTGTCACTGGTTACTGATTTGTACTGACTCAAAAAAATTCTAAGTGTCGTCGGTTACTGATTTGTACTGAGCCTAAAAAATTCTAAGTGTCACTGGTTACTGATTTGTACTGCCTCGAAAAAATTCTAAGTGTCACTGGTTACTGATTTGTACTGCCTCTAAAAAATTCTAAGTGTCGTTGGTTACTGATTTGTAACCACCGGGTCAAATCCGGCCGGGCTAGCCGGCCTCGAGCACTCAAAGTCGGTATGAGCAGTCAGGTTCGCTCCCATCACAGTTTGGACCACTTGCCGACTTGGGAAATGCACGAAAATCGGCCCCAACGCGGGGGCCGGTCCGCTCTCAAAGTCGAGACCTTCGGCTGAACCACCGGGTCAAATCCGGCCGGGCTAGCCGGCCTCGAGCACTCAAAGTCGGTATGAGCAGTCAAGTTCGCTCCCATCACAGTTTGGACCACTTGCCGACTTGGGAAATGCATGAAAATCGGCCCGAACGCGGGGGCCGGTCCGCTCTCAAAGTCGAGACCTTCGGCTGAACCACCGGGTCAAATCCGGCTGGGCTAGCCGCCCCCGAGCGCTCAAAGTCGGTATGAGCAGTCAAGTTCGGTCCCATCACAGTCTGGACCACTTGCCGACGTTGGAAATGCACGAAAATCGGCCCGAACGCGGGGGCCGGTCCGCTCCCGAAGGCGGGACACTCACCCTAAGCCTGGCCCCACCGCCGGCCAACACACCCTTCAAAATCACACCCATCCGACCATGCTACTCAAAAAGGATCCAAATTCAGAAACACCCCCTTCAAAAGGCACTCCGTCCCCGGCCACACTACCGGGGCATGCTCCCCTGGGCGATAATTAAGCCCCCACGACTAATTGAAGCCAACCACAGCCGCAACTCGAAAGGAGAAGTCAGTAACCAATTCAAAAATGCACTTGGTTACTGACTTCTACAGACTCAAAAAAATTCTAAGTGTCGTTGGTTACTGATTTGTACTGAGCCTAAAAAATTCTAAGTGTCACTGGTTACTGATTTGTACTGAGCCTAAAAAATTCTAAGTGTCACTGGTTACTGATTTGTACTGACTCAAAAAAATTCTAAGTGTCGTTGGTTACTGATTTGTACTGACTGGAAAAAATTCTAAGTGTCACTGGTTACTGATTTGTACTGCCTCAAAAAAATTCTAAGTGTCACTGGTTACTGATTTGTACTGACTCTAAAAAATTCTAAGTGTCCTTGGTTACTGATTTGTACTGCATCAAAAAAATTCTAAGTGTCGTTGGTTACTGATTTGTACTGCCTCAAAAAAATTCTAAGTGTCACTGGTTACTGATTTGTACTGACTCTAAAAAATTCTAAGTGTCCTTGGTTACTGATTTGTACTGCATCAAAAAAATTCTAAGTGTCGTTGGTTACTGATTTGTACTGCATCAAAAAAATTCTAAGTGTCACTGGTTACTGATTTGTACTGACTCAAAAAAATTCTAAGTGTCGTTGGTTACTGATTTGTACTGAGCCTAAAAAATTCTAAGTGTCACTGGTTACTGATTTGTACTGCCTCGAAAAAATTCTAAGTGTCACTGGTTACTGATTTGTACTGCCTCGAAAAAATTCTAAGTGTCACTGGTTACTGATTTGTACTGCCTCAAAAAAATTCTAAGTGTCACTGGTTACTGATTTGTACTGACTCTAAAAAATTCTAAGTGTCCTTGGTTACTGATTTGTACTGCATCAAAAAAATTCTAAGTGTCACTGGTTACTGATTTGTACTGACTCAAAAAAATTCTAAGTGTCGTTGGTTACTGATTTGTACTGAGCCTAAAAAATTCTAAGTGTCACTGGTTACTGATTTGTACTGCCTCGAAAAAATTCTAAGTGTCACTGGTTACTGATTTGTACTGCCTCGAAAAAATTCTAAGTGTCACTGGTTACTGATTTGTACTGACTCTAAAAAATTCTAAGTGTCCTTGGTTACTGATTTGTACTGCATCAAAAAAATTCTAAGTGTCACTGGTTACTGATTTGTACTGACTCAAAAAAATTCTAAGTGTCGTTGGTTACTGATTTGTACTGAGCCTAAAAAATTCTAAGTGTCACTGGTTACTGATTTGTACTGCCTCGAAAAAATTCTAAGTGTCACTGGTTACTGATTTGTACTGCCTCGAAAAAATTCTAAGTGTCACTGGTTACTGATTTGTACTGCCTCGAAAAAATTCTAAGTGTCACTGGTTACTGATTTGTACTGCCTCAAAAAAATTCTAAGTGTCACTGGTTACTGATTTGTACTGACTCTAAAAAATTCTAAGTGTCCTTGGTTACTGATTTGTACTGCATCAAAAAAATTCTAAGTGTCACTGGTTACTGATTTGTACTGACTCAAAAAAATTCTAAGTGTCGTTGGTTACTGATTTGTACTGAGCCTAAAAAATTCTAAGTGTCACTGGTTACTGATTTGTACTGCCTCGAAAAAATTCTAAGTGTCACTGGTTACTGATTTGTACTGCCTCGAAAAAATTCTAAGTGTCACTGGTTACTGATTTGTACTGACTCTAAAAAATTCTAAGTGTCCTTGGTTACTGATTTGTACTGCATCAAAAAAATTCTAAGTGTCACTGGTTACTGATTTGTACTGACTCAAAAAAATTCTAAGTGTCGTCGGTTACTGATTTGTAACCACCGGGTCAAATCCGGCCGGGCTAGCCGGCCTCGAGCACTCAAAGTCGGTATGAGCAGTCAAGTTCGCTCCCATCACAGTTTGGACCCTAAAAAAAGTCTAAGTGTCACTGGTTACTGATTTGTACTGCCTCAAAAAAATTCTAAGTGTCACTGGTTACTGATTTGTACTGACTCTAAAAAATTCTAAGTGTCCTTGGTTACTGATTTGTACTGCATCAAAAAAATTCTAAGTGTCGTTGGTTACTGATTTGTACTGCATCAAAAAAATTCTAAGTGTCACTGGTTACTGATTTGTACTGACTCTAAAAAATTCTAAGTGTCACTGGTTACTGATTTGTACTGAGCCTAAAAAATTCTAAGTGTCGTTGGTTACTGATTTGTACTGCCTCGAAAAAATTCTAAGTGTCACTGGTTACTGATTTGTACTGACTGGAAAAAATTCTAAGTGTCGTTGGTTACTGATTTGTACTGACTCAAAAAAATTCTAAGTGTCGTTGGTTACTGATTTGTACTGCCTCGAAAAAATTCTAAGTGTCACTGGTTACTGATTTGTACTGACTGGAAAAAATTCTAAGTGTCGTTGGTTACTGATTTGTAACCACCGGGTCAAATCCGGCTGGGCTAGCCGGCCTCGAGCACTCAAAGTCGGTATGAGCAGTCAAGTTCGCTCCCATCACAGTTTGGACCCTAAAAAATCTAAGTGTCACTGGTTACTGATTTGTACTGACTCAAAAAAATTCTAAGTGTCGTTGGTTACTGATTTGTACTGCATCAAAAAAATTCTAAGTGTCACTGGTTACTGATTTGTACTGACT
>NW_028270255.1:177500-197500 GCF_037043375.1 Chiloscyllium plagiosum | reverse complement strand
GACCCTCGACTCGTAAGAGGCTTTACAGTGTGCTCAGGCAAGGGCCAGCCTACACCCTTCCTGGCGGCACCCAAGGGATCCAGGCCACTCGCGTCTCTCGCCTTCATTTTGGACACGAGCGCCTGTGGACGGACGGCCGGAGTCAACGTGGGGGTGGCCCGTCCTCCAATCGTGTCAAGAGACCCCCGCACCGGCCTCTGACCGAGTTCCCCAAACCTGGGTGACGAGCACCGCAGGGCGGCAGCGCCGTCGCACTTGGCCGGATGGCAGCGGGAAGGACCAGCCTATACACAATAGCGGCAACCCACTCCCAGAGCCGGTCGTGCGGCGCCCGAGGCCGTCCCTCGACTCGTAAGGGGCTTTAACGTGTGCTCAGGCAAGGGTCAGCCCACACCCTTCCTGGCGGCACCCAAGGGATCCAGGCCACTCGCGTCTCTCGCCTTCATTTTGGACACGAGCGCCTGTGGACGGACGGCCGGAGTCAACGTGGGGGTGGCCCGTCCTCCAATCGTGTCAAGAGACCCCCGCACCGGCCTCTGACCGAGTTCCCCAAACCTGGGTGACGAGCACCGCAGGGCGGCAGCGCCGTCGCACTTGGCCGGATGGCAGCGGGAAGGACCAGCCTATACACAATAGCGGCCACCCACTCCCAGAGCCGGTCGTGCGGCGCCCGAGGCCGTCCCTCGACTCGTAAGGGGCTTTAACGTGTGCTCAGGCAAGGGTCAGCCCACACCCTTCCTGGCGGCACCCAAGGGATCCAGGCCACTCGCGTCTCTCGCCTTCATTTTGGACACGAGCGCCTGTGGAGGGACGGCCGGAGTCAACGTGGGGATGGCCCGTCCTCCAATCGTGTCAAGAGACCCCCCGCACCGGCCTCTGACCGAGTTCCCCAAACCTGGGTGACGAGCACCGCAGGGCGGCAGAGCCGTCGCACTTGGCCGGATGGCAGCGGGAAGGACCAGCCTATTCACAATAGCGGCCACCCACTCCCAGAGCCGGTCGTGCGGCGCCCGAGGCCGGCCCTCGACTCGTAAGAGGCTTTAACGTGTGCTCAGGCAAGGGTCAGCCCACACCCTTCCTGGCGGCACCCAAGGGATCCAGGCCACTCGCGTCTCTCGCCTTCATTTTGGACACGAGCGCCTGTGGAGGGACGGCCGGAGTCAACGTGGGGATGGCCCGTCCTCCAATCGTGTCAAGAGACCCCCCGCCACGGCCTCTGACCGAGTTCCCCAAACCTGGGTGACGAGCAGCGCAGGGCGGCAGAGCCGTCGCACTTGGCCGGATGGCAGCAGGAAGGACCAGCCTATTCACAATAGCGGCCACCCACTCCCAGAGCCGGTCGTGCGGCGCCCGAGGCCGGCCCTCGACTCGTAAGAGGCTTTACGGAGTGCTCAGGCAAGGGTCAGCCCGCACCCTTCCTGGCAGCACCCAAGGGAACCAGGCCACTCGCGTCTCTCGCCTTCATTTTGGACACGAGCGCCTGTGGAGGGACGGCCGGAGTCAACGTGGGGATGGCCCGTCCTCCAATCGTGTCAAGAGACCCCCCGCCACAGCCTCTGACCGAGTTCCCCAAACCTGGGTGACGAGCACCGCAGGGCGGCAGAGCCGTCGCACTTGGCCGGGTGGCAGCGGGAAGGACCAGCCTATTCACAATAGCGGCCACCCACTCCCAGAGCCGGTCGTGCGGCGCCCGAGGCCGGCCCTCGACTCGTAAGAGGCTTTAGGGAGTGCTCAGGCAAGGGTCAGCCCGCATCCTTCCTGGCAGCACCCAAGGGAACCAGGCCACTCGCGTCTCTCGCCTTCATTTTGGACACGAGCGCCTGTGGAGGGACGGCCGGAGTCAACGTGGGGATTGCCCGCCCTCCAATCGTGTCAAGAGACCTCCACACAGGTCTCTGACCGACTCTTAGAACAGACAGGGAGAGTTTGGCAATTCTGTCAAAAAATTGACAAAGTGTCAAAAATTCGACTTCCAAGAGCTCTCCAGCATGCACTCATACCCGCCATTAGAGTGCTATGCCCGTGGAACCGTTTTTCGGATGCCTTTCAAAAAGGTCCCGCGCCGCCATTTTGTTCTAAAAATCGTGTTCCCAGAAATCTCCGGGTACCCCGCCAACCTCACTGTGTAACAAATGCAAGTGGCACTGAATGGGTCTGAATTTCAAATTTGACTGCATCGCTCTGGAACTCGATCCCCGCAAAACCGTTTGGATTTTTCCCGCTCGGGACTTCCGCGACAGACAAAGTTAAAGTTTTCGGGCTGCAGACACAAAATGACAGTTGGCCATTTGCCGGGCTCAATTCACACAGTTCCTGCGGCACTTCGGAACACATGTTCGGCGCGAGTTTGTGAATCTTTCCCGATGCTTCGGCACTTTCCTCCGCTGACACTTAGAATATTTTTCACACTTTGCTGAAAAATTTTCTAAGTGTTTTTTCCTAAGTTTTTCTGGTTACTGATTTATTATTTTTGATCATTTTTCTAAGTTTTTCTGGTTACTCATTTCTCATTTTCGGGCATTTTTCTAAGTTTTTCTAGTTACTGATTTCTTCTTTTTGGGCATTTTTCTAAGTTTTTCTGGTTACTCATTTCTCATTTTCGGGCATTTTTCTAAGTTTTTCTAGTTACTGATTTCTTCTTTTTGGGCATTTTTCTAAGTTTTTCTGGTTACTCATTTCTTCTTTTTGGGCATTTTTCTAAGTTTTTCTGGTTACTCATTTCTTCTTTTTGGGCATTTTTCTAAGTTTTTCTGGTTACTCATTTCTCATTTTCGGGCATTTTTCTAAGTTTTTCTAGTTACTGATTTCTTCTTTTTGGGCATTTTTCTAAGTTTTTCTGGTTACTCATTTCTTCTTTTTGGGCATTTTTCTAAGTTTTTCTGGTTACTCATTTCTTCTTTTTGGGCATTTTTCTAAGTTTTTCTGGTTACTCATTTCTCATTTTCGGGCATTTTTCTAAGTTTTTCTAGTTACTGATTTCTTCTTTTTGGGCATTTTTCTAAGTTTTTCTAGTTACTCATTTCTTCTTTTTGGGCATTTTTCTAAGTTTTTCTGGTTACTCATTTCTCATTTTCGGGCATTTTTCTAAGTTTTTCTAGTTACTGATTTCTTCTTTTTGGGCATTTTTCTAAGTTTTTCTGGTTACTCATTTCTTCTTTTTGGGCATTTTTCTAAGTTTTTCTGGTTACTCATTTCTCATTTTCGGGCATTTTTCTAAGTTTTTCTAGTTACTGATTTCTTCTTTTTGGGCATTTTTCTAAGTTTTTCTGGTTACTCATTTCTTATTTTTGGGCATTTTTCTAAGTTTTTCTAGTTACTGATTTCTTCTTTTTGGGCATTTTTCTAAGTTTTTCTGGTTACTCATTTCTTCTTTTTGGGCATTTTTCTAAGTTTTTCTGGTTACTCATTTCTTCTTTTTGGGCATTTTTCTAAGTTTTTCTGGTTACTCATTTCTCATTTTCGGGCATTTTTCTAAGTTTTTCTAGTTACTGATTTCTTCTTTTTGGGCATTTTTCTAAGTTTTTCTGGTTACTCATTTCTTATTTTTGGGCATTTTTCTAAGTTTTTCTAGTTACTGATTTCTTCTTTTTGGGCATTTTTCTTAGTTTTTCTGGTTACTCATTTCTCATTTTCGGGCATTTTTCTAAGTTTTTCTAGTTACTGATTTCTTCTTTTTGGGCATTTTTCTAAGTTTTTCTGGTTACTCATTTCTTATTTTTGGGCATTTTTCTAAGTTTTTCTAGTTACTGATTTCTTCTTTTTGGGCATTTTTCTAAGTTTTTCTGGTTACTCATTTCTCATTTTCGGGCATTTTTCTAAGTTTTTCTGGTTACTGATTTCTTCTTTTTGGGCATTTTTTCTAAGTTTTTCTGGTTACTGATTTCCCAACGTTGGAAATGCATGAAACTCGGCCTGAACACGGTGGCAGGGTCCGCTCTCGAAGGCGAGACCTTCGGCAGAACCACCGGGTCAAATCCGGCCGGGCTAGCCGGCCTCGAGCACTCAAAGTCGGTATGAGCAGTCAAGTTCGCTCCCATCACAGTTTGGACCCTAAAAAATCTAAGTGTCACTGGTTACTGATTTGTACTGACTCGAAAAAATTCTAAGTGTCGTTGGTTACTGATTTGTAACCACCGGGTCAAATCCGGCCGGGCTAGCAGGCCTCGAGCACTCAAAGTCGGTATGAGCAGTCAAGTTCGCTCCCATCACAGTCTGGACCCTAAAAAATTCTAAGTGTCACTGGTGACTGATTTGTACTGACTGAATAAAATTCTAAGTGTCGTTGGTTACTGATTTGTAACCACCGGGTCAAATCCGGCCGGGCTAGCCGGCCTCGAGCACTCAAAGTCGGTATGAGCAGTCAAGTTCGCTCCCATCACAGTCTGGACCCTAAAAAATTCTAAGTGTCACTGGTTACTGATTTGTACTGATTCAAAAAAATTCTAAGTGTCGATGGTTACTGATTTGTACTGACTGAAATAAATTCTAAGTGACGTTGTTTACTGATTTGTAACCACCGGGTCAAATCCGGCTGGTCTAGCCGGCCCCGAGCACTCAAAGTCGGTATGAGCAGTCAGGTTCGCTCCCATCACAGTTTGGACCACTTGCCGACTTGGGAAATGCACGAAAATCGGCCCCAACGCGGGGGCCGGTCCGCTCTCAAAGTCGAGACCTTCGGCTGAACCACCGGGTCAAATCCGGCCGGGCTAGCCGGCCTCGAGCACTCAAAGTCGGTATGAGCAGTCAGGTTCGCTCCCATCACAGTTTGGACCACTTGCCGACTTGGGAAATGCACGAAAATCGGCCCCAACGCGGGGGCCGGTCCGCTCTCAAAGTCGAGACCTTCGGCTGAACCACCGGGTCAAATCCGGCCGGGCTAGCCGGCCTCGAGCACTCAAAGTCGGTATGAGCAGTCAAGTTCGCTCCCATCACAGTCTGGACCCTAAAAAATTCTAAGTGTCACTGGTTACTGATTTGTACTGATTCAAAAAAATTCTAAGTGTCACTGGTTACTGATTTGTAACCACCGGGTCAAATCCGGCTGGGCTAGCCGGCCTCGAGCACTCAAAGTCGGTATGAGCAGTCAAGTTCGCTCCCATCACAGTTTGGACCCTAAAAAATCTAAGTGTCACTGGTTACTGATTTGTACTGACTCTAAAAAATTCTAAGTGTCACTGGTTACTGATTTGTACTGACTGGAAAAAATTCTAAGTGTCGTTGGTTACTGATTTGTACTGCATCAAAAAAATTCTAAGTGTCACTGGTTACTGATTTGTACTGACTCTAAAAAATTCTAAGTGTCCTTGGTTACTGATTTGTACTGCATCAAAAAAATTCTAAGTGTCGTTGGTTACTGATTTGTACTGCATCAAAAAAATTCTAAGTGTCACTGGTTACTGATTTGTACTGACTCAAAAAAATTCTAAGTGTCGTTGGTTACTGATTTGTACTGAGCCTAAAAAATTCTAAGTGTCACTGGTTACTGATTTGTACTGCCTCGAAAAAATTCTAAGTGTCACTGGTTACTGATTTGTACTGCCTCGAAAAAATTCTAAGTGTCGTTGGTTACTGATTTGTAACCACCGGGTCAAATCCGGCCGGGCTAGCCGGCCTCGAGCACTCAAAGTCGGTATGAGCAGTCAGGTTCGCTCCCATCACAGTTTGGACCACTTGCCGACTTGGGAAATGCACGAAAATCGGCCCCAACGCGGGGGCCGGTCCGCTCTCAAAGTCGAGACCTTCGGCTGAACCACCGGGTCAAATCCGGCCGGGCTAGCCGGCCTCGAGCACTCAAAGTCGGTATGAGCAGTCAAGTTCGCTCCCATCACAGTTTGGACCACTTGCCGACTTGGGAAATGCATGAAAATCGGCCCGAACGCGGGGGCCGGTCCGCTCTCAAAGTCGAGACCTTCGGCTGAACCACCGGGTCAAATCCGGCTGGGCTAGCCGCCCCCGAGCGCTCAAAGTCGGTATGAGCAGTCAAGTTCGGTCCCATCACAGTCTGGACCACTTGCCGACGTTGGAAATGCACGAAAATCGGCCCGAACGCGGGGGCCGGTCCGCTCCCGAAGGCGGGACACTCACCCTAAGCCTGGCCCCACCGCCGGCCAACACACCCTTCAAAATCACACCCATCCGACCATGCTACTCAAAAAGGATCCAAATTCAGAAACACCCCCTTCAAAAGGCACTCCGTCCCCGGCCACACTACCGGGGCATGCTCCCCTGGGCGATAATTAAGCCCCCACGACTAATTGAAGCCAACCACAGCCGCAACTCGAAAGGAGAAGTCAGTAACCAATTCAAAAATGCACTTGGTTACTGACTTCTACAGACTCAAAAAAATTCTAAGTGTCGTTGGTTACTGATTTGCACTGAGCCTAAAAAATTCTAAGTGTCACTGGTTACTGATTTGTACTGAGCCTAAAAAATTCTAAGTGTCACTGGTTACTGATTTGTACTGACTCAAAAAAATTCTAAGTGTCGTTGGTTACTGATTTGTACTGACTGGAAAAAATTCTAAGTGTCACTGGTTACTGATTTGTACTGCCTCAAAAAAATTCTAAGTGTCACTGGTTACTGATTTGTACTGACTCTAAAAAATTCTAAGTGTCCTTGGTTACTGATTTGTACTGCATCAAAAAAATTCTAAGTGTCGTTGGTTACTGATTTGTAACCACCGGGTCAAATCCGGCTGGGCTAGCCGGCCTCGAGCACTCAAAGTCGGTATGAGCAGTCAAGTTCGCTCCCATCACAGTTTGGACCCTAAAAAATCTAAGTGTCACTGGTTACTGATTTGTACTGACTCTAAAAAATTCTAAGTGTCACTGGTTACTGATTTGTACTGACTGGAAAAAATTCTAAGTGTCGTTGGTTACTGATTTGTACTGCATCAAAAAAATTCTAAGTGTCACTGGTTACTGATTTGTACTGACTCTAAAAAATTCTAAGTGTCCTTGGTTACTGATTTGTACTGCATCAAAAAAATTCTAAGTGTCGTTGGTTACTGATTTGTACTGCATCAAAAAAATTCTAAGTGTCACTGGTTACTGATTTGTACTGACTCAAAAAAATTCTAAGTGTCGTCGGTTACTGATTTGTAACCACCGGGTCAAATCCGGCCGGGCTAGCCGGCCCCGAGCACTCAAAGTCGGTATGAGCAGTCAAGTTCGCTCCCATCACAGTTTGGACCCTAAAAAAAGTCTAAGTGTCACTGGTTACTGATTTGTACTGAGCCTAAAAAATTCTAAGTGTCACTGGTTACTGATTTGTACTGCCTCTAAAAAATTCTAAGTGTCGTTGGTTACTGATTTGTAACCACCGGGTCAAATCCGGCCGGGCTAGCCGGCCTCGAGCACTCAAAGTCGGTATGAGCAGTCAGGTTCGCTCCCATCACAGTTTGGACCACTTGCCGACTTGGGAAATGCACGAAAATCGGCCCCAACGCGGGGGCCGGTCCGCTCTCAAAGTCGAGACCTTCGGCTGAACCACCGGGTCAAATCCGGCCGGGCTAGCCGGCCTCGAGCACTCAAAGTCGGTATGAGCAGTCAAGTTCGCTCCCATCACAGTTTGGACCACTTGCCGACTTGGGAAATGCATGAAAATCGGCCCGAACGCGGGGGCCGGTCCGCTCTCAAAGTCGAGACCTTCGGCTGAACCACCGGGTCAAATCCGGCTGGGCTAGCCGCCCCCGAGCGCTCAAAGTCGGTATGAGCAGTCAAGTTCGGTCCCATCACAGTCTGGACCACTTGCCGACGTTGGAAATGCACGAAAATCGGCCCGAACGCGGGGGCCGGTCCGCTCCCGAAGGCGGGACACTCACCCTAAGCCTGGCCCCACCGCCGGCCAACACACCCTTCAAAATCACACCCATCCGACCATGCTACTCAAAAAGGATCCAAATTCAGAAACACCCCCTTCAAAAGGCACTCCGTCCCCGGCCACACTACCGGGGCATGCTCCCCTGGGCGATAATTAAGCCCCCACGACTAATTGAAGCCAACCACAGCCGCAACTCGAAAGGAGAAGTCAGTAACCAATTCAAAAATGCACTTGGTTACTGACTTCTACAGACTCAAAAAAATTCTAAGTGTCGTTGGTTACTGATTTGCACTGAGCCTAAAAAATTCTAAGTGTCACTGGTTACTGATTTGTACTGAGCCTAAAAAATTCTAAGTGTCACTGGTTACTGATTTGTACTGACTCAAAAAAATTCTAAGTGTCGTTGGTTACTGATTTGTACTGACTGGAAAAAATTCTAAGTGTCACTGGTTACTGATTTGTACTGCCTCAAAAAAATTCCAAGTGTCACTGGTTACTGATTTGTACTGACTCTAAAAAATTCTAAGTGTCCTTGGTTACTGATTTGTACTGCATCAAAAAAATTCTAAGTGTCGTTGGTTACTGATTTGTAACCACCGGGTCAAATCCGGCTGGGCTAGCCGGCCTCGAGCACTCAAAGTCGGTATGAGCAGTCAAGTTCGCTCCCATCACAGTTTGGACCCTAAAAAATCTAAGTGTCACTGGTTACTGATTTGTACTGACTCTAAAAAATTCTAAGTGTCACTGGTTACTGATTTGTACTGACTGGAAAAAATTCTAAGTGTCGTTGGTTACTGATTTGTACTGCATCAAAAAAATTCTAAGTGTCACTGGTTACTGATTTGTACTGACTCTAAAAAATTCTAAGTGTCCTTGGTTACTGATTTGTACTGCATCAAAAAAATTCTAAGTGTCGTTGGTTACTGATTTGTACTGCATCAAAAAAATTCTAAGTGTCACTGGTTACTGATTTGTACTGACTCAAAAAAATTCTAAGTGTCGTCGGTTACTGATTTGTAACCACCGGGTCAAATCCGGCCGGGCTAGCCGGCCCCGAGCACTCAAAGTCGGTATGAGCAGTCAAGTTCGCTCCCATCACAGTTTGGACCCTAAAAAAAGTCTAAGTGTCACTGGTTACTGATTTGTACTGAGCCTAAAAAATTCTAAGTGTCACTGGTTACTGATTTGTACTGCCTCTAAAAAATTCTAAGTGTCGTTGGTTACTGATTTGTAACCACCGGGTCAAATCCGGCCGGGCTAGCCGGCCTCGAGCACTCAAAGTCGGTATGAGCAGTCAGGTTCGCTCCCATCACAGTTTGGACCACTTGCCGACTTGGGAAATGCACGAAAATCGGCCCCAACGCGGGGGCCGGTCCGCTCTCAAAGTCGAGACCTTCGGCTGAACCACCGGGTCAAATCCGGCCGGGCTAGCCGGCCTCGAGCACTCAAAGTCGGTATGAGCAGTCAAGTTCGCTCCCATCACAGTTTGGACCACTTGCCGACTTGGGAAATGCATGAAAATCGGCCCGAACGCGGGGGCCGGTCCGCTCTCAAAGTCGAGACCTTCGGCTGAACCACCGGGTCAAATCCGGCTGGGCTAGCCGCCCCCGAGCGCTCAAAGTCGGTATGAGCAGTCAAGTTCGGTCCCATCACAGTCTGGACCACTTGCCGACGTTGGAAATGCACGAAAATCGGCCCGAACGCGGGGGCCGGTCCGCTCCCGAAGGCGGGACACTCACCCTAAGCCTGGCCCCACCGCCGGCCAACACACCCTTCAAAATCACACCCATCCGACCATGCTACTCAAAAAGGATCCAAATTCAGAAACACCCCCTTCAAAAGGCACTCCGTCCCCGGCCACACTACCGGGGCATGCTCCCCTGGGCGATAATTAAGCCCCCACGACTAATTGAAGCCAACCACAGCCGCAACTCGAAAGGAGAAGTCAGTAACCAATTCAAAAATGCACTTGGTTACTGACTTCTACAGACTCAAAAAAATTCTAAGTGTCGTTGGTTACTGATTTGCACTGAGCCTAAAAAATTCTAAGTGTCACTGGTTACTGATTTGTACTGAGCCTAAAAAATTCTAAGTGTCACTGGTTACTGATTTGTACTGACTCAAAAAAATTCTAAGTGTCGTTGGTTACTGATTTGTACTGACTGGAAAAAATTCTAAGTGTCACTGGTTACTGATTTGTACTGCCTCAAAAAAATTCTAAGTGTCACTGGTTACTGATTTGTACTGACTCTAAAAAATTCTAAGTGTCCTTGGTTACTGATTTGTACTGCATCAAAAAAATTCTAAGTGTCGTTGGTTACTGATTTGTACTGCCTCAAAAAAATTCTAAGTGTCACTGGTTACTGATTTGTACTGACTCTAAAAAATTCTAAGTGTCCTTGGTTACTGATTTGTACTGCATCAAAAAAATTCTAAGTGTCGTTGGTTACTGATTTGTACTGCATCAAAAAAATTCTAAGTGTCACTGGTTACTGATTTGTACTGACTCAAAAAAATTCTAAGTGTCGTTGGTTACTGATTTGTACTGAGCCTAAAAAATTCTAAGTGTCACTGGTTACTGATTTGTACTGCCTCGAAAAAATTCTAAGTGTCACTGGTTACTGATTTGTACTGCCTCGAAAAAATTCTAAGTGTCACTGGTTACTGATTTGTAACCACCGGGTCAAATCCGGCTGGGCTAGCCGGCCTCGAGCACTCAAAGTCGGTATGAGCAGTCAAGTTCGCTCCCATCACAGTTTGGACCCTAAAAAATCTAAGTGTCACTGGTTACTGATTTGTACTGACTCTAAAAAATTCTAAGTGTCACTGGTTACTGATTTGTACTGACTGGAAAAAATTCTAAGTGTCGTTGGTTACTGATTTGTACTGCATCAAAAAAATTCTAAGTGTCACTGGTTACTGATTTGTACTGACTCTAAAAAATTCTAAGTGTCCTTGGTTACTGATTTGTACTGCATCAAAAAAATTCTAAGTGTCGTTGGTTACTGATTTGTACTGCATCAAAAAAATTCTAAGTGTCACTGGTTACTGATTTGTACTGACTCAAAAAAATTCTAACTGTCGTCGGTTACTGATTTGTAACCACCGGGTCAAATCCGGCCGGGCTAGCCGGCCCCGAGCACTCAAAGTCGGTATGAGCAGTCAAGTTCGCTCCCATCACAGTTTGGACCCTAAAAAAAGTCTAAGTGTCACTGGTTACTGATTTGTACTGAGCCTAAAAAATTCTAAGTGTCACTGGTTACTGATTTGTACTGCCTCTAAAAAATTCTAAGTGTCGTTGGTTACTGATTTGTAACCACCGGGTCAAATCCGGCCGGGCTAGCCGGCCTCGAGCACTCAAAGTCGGTATGAGCAGTCAGGTTCGCTCCCATCACAGTTTGGACCACTTGCCGACTTGGGAAATGCACGAAAATCGGCCCCAACGCGGGGGCCGGTCCGCTCTCAAAGTCGAGACCTTCGGCTGAACCACCGGGTCAAATCCGGCCGGGCTAGCCGGCCTCGAGCACTCAAAGTCGGTATGAGCAGTCAAGTTCGCTCCCATCACAGTTTGGACCACTTGCCGACTTGGGAAATGCATGAAAATCGGCCCGAACGCGGGGGCCGGTCCGCTCTCAAAGTCGAGACCTTCGGCTGAACCACCGGGTCAAATCCGGCTGGGCTAGCCGCCCCCGAGCGCTCAAAGTCGGTATGAGCAGTCAAGTTCGGTCCCATCACAGTCTGGACCACTTGCCGACGTTGGAAATGCACGAAAATCGGCCCGAACGCGGGGGCCGGTCCGCTCCCGAAGGCGGGACACTCACCCTAAGCCTGGCCCCACCGCCGGCCAACACACCCTTCAAAATCACACCCATCCGACCATGCTACTCAAAAAGGATCCAAATTCAGAAACACCCCCTTCAAAAGGCACTCCGTCCCCGGCCACACTACCGGGGCATGCTCCCCTGGGCGATAATTAAGCCCCCACGACTAATTGAAGCCAACCACAGCCGCAACTCGAAAGGAGAAGTCAGTAACCAATTCAAAAATGCACTTGGTTACTGACTTCTACAGACTCAAAAAAATTCTAAGTGTCGTTGGTTACTGATTTGCACTGAGCCTAAAAAATTCTAAGTGTCACTGGTTACTGATTTGTACTGAGCCTAAAAAATTCTAAGTGTCACTGGTTACTGATTTGTACTGACTCAAAAAAATTCTAAGTGTCGTTGGTTACTGATTTGTACTGACTGGAAAAAATTCTAAGTGTCACTGGTTACTGATTTGTACTGCCTCAAAAAAATTCTAAGTGTCACTGGTTACTGATTTGTACTGACTCTAAAAAATTCTAAGTGTCCTTGGTTACTGATTTGTACTGCATCAAAAAAATTCTAAGTGTCGTTGGTTACTGATTTGTAACCACCGGGTCAAATCCGGCTGGGCTAGCCGGCCTCGAGCACTCAAAGTCGGTATGAGCAGTCAAGTTCGCTCCCATCACAGTTTGGACCCTAAAAAATCTAAGTGTCACTGGTTACTGATTTGTACTGACTCTAAAAAATTCTAAGTGTCACTGGTTACTGATTTGTACTGACTGGAAAAAATTCTAAGTGTCGTTGGTTACTGATTTGTACTGCATCAAAAAAATTCTAAGTGTCACTGGTTACTGATTTGTACTGACTCTAAAAAATTCTAAGTGTCCTTGGTTACTGATTTGTACTGCATCAAAAAAATTCTAAGTGTCGTTGGTTACTGATTTGTACTGCATCAAAAAAATTCTAAGTGTCACTGGTTACTGATTTGTACTGACTCAAAAAAATTCTAAGTGTCGTCGGTTACTGATTTGTACTGAGCCTAAAAAATTCTAAGTGTCACTGGTTACTGATTTGTACTGCCTCGAAAAAATTCTAAGTGTCACTGGTTACTGATTTGTACTGCCTCTAAAAAATTCTAAGTGTCGTTGGTTACTGATTTGTAACCACCGGGTCAAATCCGGCCGGGCTAGCCGGCCTCGAGCACTCAAAGTCGGTATGAGCAGTCAGGTTCGCTCCCATCACAGTTTGGACCACTTGCCGACTTGGGAAATGCACGAAAATCGGCCCCAACGCGGGGGCCGGTCCGCTCTCAAAGTCGAGACCTTCGGCTGAACCACCGGGTCAAATCCGGCCGGGCTAGCCGGCCTCGAGCACTCAAAGTCGGTATGAGCAGTCAAGTTCGCTCCCATCACAGTTTGGACCACTTGCCGACTTGGGAAATGCATGAAAATCGGCCCGAACGCGGGGGCCGGTCCGCTCTCAAAGTCGAGACCTTCGGCTGAACCACCGGGTCAAATCCGGCTGGGCTAGCCGCCCCCGAGCGCTGAAAGTCGGTATGAGCAGTCAAGTTCGGTCCCATCACAGTCTGGACCACTTGCCGACGTTGGAAATGCACGAAAATCGGCCCGAACGCGGGGGCCGGTCCGCTCCCGAAGGCGGGACACTCACCCTAAGCCTGGCCCCACCGCCGGCCAACACACCCTTCAAAATCACACCCATCCGACCATGCTACTCAAAAAGGATCCAAATTCAGAAACACCCCCTTCAAAAGGCACTCCGTCCCCGGCCACACTACCGGGGCATGCTCCCCTGGGCGATAATTAAGCCCCCACGACTAATTGAAGCCAACCACAGCCGCAACTCGAAAGGAGAAGTCAGTAACCAATTCAAAAATGCACTTGGTTACTGACTTCTACAGACTCAAAAAAATTCTAAGTGTCGTTGGTTACTGATTTGCACTGAGCCTAAAAAATTCTAAGTGTCACTGGTTACTGATTTGTACTGAGCCTAAAAAATTCTAAGTGTCACTGGTTACTGATTTGTACTGACTCAAAAAAATTCTAAGTGTCGTTGGTTACTGATTTGTACTGACTGGAAAAAATTCTAAGTGTCACTGGTTACTGATTTGTACTGCCTCAAAAAAATTCTAAGTGTCACTGGTTACTGATTTGTACTGACTCTAAAAAATTCTAAGTGTCCTTGGTTACTGATTTGTACTGCATCAAAAAAATTCTAAGTGTCGTTGGTTACTGATTTGTAACCACCGGGTCAAATCCGGCTGGGCTAGCCGGCCTCGAGCACTCAAAGTCGGTATGAGCAGTCAAGTTCGCTCCCATCACAGTTTGGACCCTAAAAAATCTAAGTGTCACTGGTTACTGATTTGTACTGACTCTAAAAAATTCTAAGTGTCACTGGTTACTGATTTGTACTGACTGGAAAAAATTCTAAGTGTCGTTGGTTACTGATTTGTACTGCATCAAAAAAATTCTAAGTGTCACTGGTTACTGATTTGTACTGACTCTAAAAAATTCTAAGTGTCCTTGGTTACTGATTTGTACTGCATCAAAAAAATTCTAAGTGTCGTTGGTTACTGATTTGTACTGCATCAAAAAAATTCTAAGTGTCACTGGTTACTGATTTGTACTGACTCAAAAAAATTCTAAGTGTCGTCGGTTACTGATTTGTAC
The DNA here is from genome assembly GCF_037043375.1 of Chiloscyllium plagiosum. Taxonomy (NCBI): domain Eukaryota; kingdom Metazoa; phylum Chordata; class Chondrichthyes; order Orectolobiformes; family Hemiscylliidae; genus Chiloscyllium; species Chiloscyllium plagiosum. The sequence continues at coordinate 183,186 of NW_028270255.1, read as the reverse complement.
TGAGCCTAAAAAATTCTAAGTGTCACTGGTTACTGATTTGTACTGCCTCGAAAAAATTCTAAGTGTCACTGGTTACTGATTTGTACTGCCTCTAAAAAATTCTAAGTGTCGTTGGTTACTGATTTGTAACCACCGGGTCAAATCCGGCCGGGCTAGCCGGCCTCGAGCACTCAAAGTCGGTATGAGCAGTCAGGTTCGCTCCCATCACAGTTTGGACCACTTGCCGACTTGGGAAATGCACGAAAATCGGCCCCAACGCGGGGGCCGGTCCGCTCTCAAAGTCGAGACCTTCGGCTGAACCACCGGGTCAAATCCGGCCGGGCTAGCCGGCCTCGAGCACTCAAAGTCGGTATGAGCAGTCAAGTTCGCTCCCATCACAGTTTGGACCACTTGCCGACTTGGGAAATGCATGAAAATCGGCCCGAACGCGGGGGCCGGTCCGCTCTCAAAGTCGAGACCTTCGGCTGAACCACCGGGTCAAATCCGGCTGGGCTAGCCGCCCCCGAGCGCTCAAAGTCGGTATGAGCAGTCAAGTTCGGTCCCATCACAGTCTGGACCACTTGCCGACGTTGGAAATGCACGAAAATCGGCCCGAACGCGGGGGCCGGTCCGCTCCCGAAGGCGGGACACTCACCCTAAGCCTGGCCCCACCGCCGGCCAACACACCCTTCAAAATCACACCCATCCGACCATGCTACTCAAAAAGGATCCAAATTCAGAAACACCCCCTTCAAAAGGCACTCCGTCCCCGGCCACACTACCGGGGCATGCTCCCCTGGGCGATAATTAAGCCCCCACGACTAATTGAAGCCAACCACAGCCGCAACTCGAAAGGAGAAGTCAGTAACCAATTCAAAAATGCACTTGGTTACTGACTTCTACAGACTCAAAAAAATTCTAAGTGTCGTTGGTTACTGATTTGCACTGAGCCTAAAAAATTCTAAGTGTCACTGGTTACTGATTTGTACTGAGCCTAAAAAATTCTAAGTGTCACTGGTTACTGATTTGTACTGACTCAAAAAAATTCTAAGTGTCGTTGGTTACTGATTTGTACTGACTGGAAAAAATTCTAAGTGTCACTGGTTACTGATTTGTACTGCCTCAAAAAAATTCTAAGTGTCACTGGTTACTGATTTGTACTGACTCTAAAAAATTCTAAGTGTCCTTGGTTACTGATTTGTACTGCATCAAAAAAATTCTAAGTGTCGTTGGTTACTGATTTGTAACCACCGGGTCAAATCCGGCTGGGCTAGCCGGCCTCGAGCACTCAAAGTCGGTATGAGCAGTCAAGTTCGCTCCCATCACAGTTTGGACCCTAAAAAATCTAAGTGTCACTGGTTACTGATTTGTACTGACTCTAAAAAATTCTAAGTGTCACTGGTTACTGATTTGTACTGACTGGAAAAAATTCTAAGTGTCGTTGGTTACTGATTTGTACTGCATCAAAAAAATTCTAAGTGTCACTGGTTACTGATTTGTACTGACTCTAAAAAATTCTAAGTGTCCTTGGTTACTGATTTGTACTGCATCAAAAAAATTCTAAGTGTCGTTGGTTACTGATTTGTACTGCATCAAAAAAATTCTAAGTGTCACTGGTTACTGATTTGTACTGACTCAAAAAAATTCTAAGTGTCGTCGGTTACTGATTTGTAACCACCGGGTCAAATCCGGCCGGGCTAGCCGGCCCCGAGCACTCAAAGTCGGTATGAGCAGTCAAGTTCGCTCCCATCACAGTTTGGACCCTAAAAAAAGTCTAAGTGTCACTGGTTACTGATTTGTACTGAGCCTAAAAAATTCTAAGTGTCACTGGTTACTGATTTGTACTGCCTCTAAAAAATTCTAAGTGTCGTTGGTTACTGATTTGTAACCACCGGGTCAAATCCGGCCGGGCTAGCCGGCCTCGAGCACTCAAAGTCGGTATGAGCAGTCAGGTTCGCTCCCATCACAGTTTGGACCACTTGCCGACTTGGGAAATGCACGAAAATCGGCCCCAACGCGGGGGCCGGTCCGCTCTCAAAGTCGAGACCTTCGGCTGAACCACCGGGTCAAATCCGGCCGGGCTAGCCGGCCTCGAGCACTCAAAGTCGGTATGAGCAGTCAAGTTCGCTCCCATCACAGTTTGGACCACTTGCCGACTTGGGAAATGCATGAAAATCGGCCCGAACGCGGGGGCCGGTCCGCTCTCAAAGTCGAGACCTTCGGCTGAACCACCGGGTCAAATCCGGCTGGGCTAGCCGCCCCCGAGCGCTCAAAGTCGGTATGAGCAGTCAAGTTCGGTCCCATCACAGTCTGGACCACTTGCCGACGTTGGAAATGCACGAAAATCGGCCCGAACGCGGGGGCCGGTCCGCTCCCGAAGGCGGGACACTCACCCTAAGCCTGGCCCCACCGCCGGCCAACACACCCTTCAAAATCACACCCATCCGACCATGCTACTCAAAAAGGATCCAAATTCAGAAACACCCCCTTCAAAAGGCACTCCGTCCCCGGCCACACTACCGGGGCATGCTCCCCTGGGCGATAATTAAGCCCCCACGACTAATTGAAGCCAACCACAGCCGCAACTCGAAAGGAGAAGTCAGTAACCAATTCAAAAATGCACTTGGTTACTGACTTCTACAGACTCAAAAAAATTCTAAGTGTCGTTGGTTACTGATTTGCACTGAGCCTAAAAAATTCTAAGTGTCACTGGTTACTGATTTGTACTGAGCCTAAAAAATTCTAAGTGTCACTGGTTACTGATTTGTACTGACTCAAAAAAATTCTAAGTGTCGTTGGTTACTGATTTGTACTGACTGGAAAAAATTCTAAGTGTCACTGGTTACTGATTTGTACTGCCTCAAAAAAATTCTAAGTGTCACTGGTTACTGATTTGTACTGACTCTAAAAAATTCTAAGTGTCCTTGGTTACTGATTTGTACTGCATCAAAAAAATTCTAAGTGTCGTTGGTTACTGATTTGTAACCACCGGGTCAAATCCGGCTGGGCTAGCCGGCCTCGAGCACTCAAAGTCGGTATGAGCAGTCAAGTTCGCTCCCATCACAGTTTGGACCCTAAAAAATCTAAGTGTCACTGGTTACTGATTTGTACTGACTCTAAAAAATTCTAAGTGTCACTGGTTACTGATTTGTACTGACTGGAAAAAATTCTAAGTGTCGTTGGTTACTGATTTGTACTGCATCAAAAAAATTCTAAGTGTCACTGGTTACTGATTTGTACTGACTCTAAAAAATTCTAAGTGTCCTTGGTTACTGATTTGTACTGCATCAAAAAAATTCTAAGTGTCGTTGGTTACTGATTTGTACTGCATCAAAAAAATTCTAAGTGTCACTGGTTACTGATTTGTACTGACTCAAAAAAATTCTAAGTGTCGTTGGTTACTGATTTGTACTGAGCCTAAAAAATTCTAAGTGTCACTGGTTACTGATTTGTACTGCCTCGAAAAAATTCTAAGTGTCACTGGTTACTGATTTGTACTGCCTCTAAAAAATTCTAAGTGTCGTTGGTTACTGATTTGTAACCACCGGGTCAAATCCGGCCGGGCTAGCCGGCCTCGAGCACTCAAAGTCGGTATGAGCAGTCAGGTTCGCTCCCATCACAGTTTGGACCACTTGCCGACTTGGGAAATGCACGAAAATCGGCCCCAACGCGGGGGCCGGTCCGCTCTCAAAGTCGAGACCTTCGGCTGAACCACCGGGTCAAATCCGGCCGGGCTAGCCGGCCTCGAGCACTCAAAGTCGGTATGAGCAGTCAAGTTCGCTCCCATCACAGTTTGGACCACTTGCCGACTTGGGAAATGCATGAAAATCGGCCCGAACGCGGGGGCCGGTCCGCTCTCAAAGTCGAGACCTTCGGCTGAACCACCGGGTCAAATCCGGCTGGGCTAGCCGCCCCCGAGCGCTCAAAGTCGGTATGAGCAGTCAAGTTCGGTCCCATCACAGTCTGGACCACTTGCCGACGTTGGAAATGCACGAAAATCGGCCCGAACGCGGGGGCCGGTCCGCTCCCGAAGGCGGGACACTCACCCTAAGCCTGGCCCCACCGCCGGCCAACACACCCTTCAAAATCACACCCATCCGACCATGCTACTCAAAAAGGATCCAAATTCAGAAACACCCCCTTCAAAAGGCACTCCGTCCCCGGCCACACTACCGGGGCATGCTCCCCTGGGCGATAATTAAGCCCCCACGACTAATTGAAGCCAACCACAGCCGCAACTCGAAAGGAGAAGTCAGTAACCAATTCAAAAATGCACTTGGTTACTGACTTCTACAGACTCAAAAAAATTCTAAGTGTCGTTGGTTACTGATTTGCACTGAGCCTAAAAAATTCTAAGTGTCACTGGTTACTGATTTGTACTGAGCCTAAAAAATTCTAAGTGTCACTGGTTACTGATTTGTACTGACTCAAAAAAATTCTAAGTGTCGTTGGTTACTGATTTGTACTGACTGGAAAAAATTCTAAGTGTCACTGGTTACTGATTTGTACTGCCTCAAAAAAATTCTAAGTGTCACTGGTTACTGATTTGTACTGACTCTAAAAAATTCTAAGTGTCCTTGGTTACTGATTTGTACTGCATCAAAAAAATTCTAAGTGTCGTTGGTTACTGATTTGTACTGCCTCAAAAAAATTCTAAGTGTCACTGGTTACTGATTTGTACTGACTCTAAAAAATTCTAAGTGTCCTTGGTTACTGATTTGTACTGCATCAAAAAAATTCTAAGTGTCGTTGGTTACTGATTTGTACTGCATCAAAAAAATTCTAAGTGTCACTGGTTACTGATTTGTACTGACTCAAAAAAATTCTAAGTGTCGTTGGTTACTGATTTGTACTGAGCCTAAAAAATTCTAAGTGTCACTGGTTACTGATTTGTACTGCCTCGAAAAAATTCTAAGTGTCACTGGTTACTGATTTGTACTGCCTCGAAAAAATTCTAAGTGTCACTGGTTACTGATTTGTAACCACCGGGTCAAATCCGGCTGGGCTAGCCGGCCTCGAGCACTCAAAGTCGGTATGAGCAGTCAAGTTCGCTCCCATCACAGTTTGGACCCTAAAAAATCTAAGTGTCACTGGTTACTGATTTGTACTGACTCTAAAAAATTCTAAGTGTCACTGGTTACTGATTTGTACTGACTGGAAAAAATTCTAAGTGTCGTTGGTTACTGATTTGTACTGCATCAAAAAAATTCTAAGTGTCACTGGTTACTGATTTGTACTGACTCTAAAAAATTCTAAGTGTCCTTGGTTACTGATTTGTACTGCATCAAAAAAATTCTAAGTGTCGTTGGTTACTGATTTGTACTGCATCAAAAAAATTCTAAGTGTCACTGGTTACTGATTTGTACTGACTCAAAAAAATTCTAAGTGTCACTGGTTACTGATTTGTACTGAGCCTAAAAAATTCTAAGTGTCGTTGGTTACTGATTTGTAACCACCGGGTCAAATCCGGCCGGGCTAGCCGGCCTCGAGCACTCAAAGTCGGTATGAGCAGTCAAGTTCGCTCCCATCACAGTTTGGACCACTTGCCGACTTGGGAAATGCATGAAAATCGGCCCGAACGCGGGGGCCGGTCCGCTCTCAAAGTCGAGACCTTCGGCTGAACCACCGGGTCAAATCCGGCTGGGCTAGCCGCCCCCGAGCGCTCAAAGTCGGTATGAGCAGTCAAGTTCGGTCCCATCACAGTCTG
>NW_028270255.1:150000-165000 GCF_037043375.1 Chiloscyllium plagiosum | reverse complement strand
CCTTCCTGGCAACACCCAAGGCAAGCAAGGCCACTCGCGTCTCTCGCCTTTCATTTTCGACACGAGCGCCTGTGGAGGGACGGCCGGATTCAACGTGGGGATTGCCCGCCCTCCAATCGTTCCAAGAGACCTCTGCCCCGGCCTCTGACTGAGTTGCACAAACCTTGGTGTGCTCAGGCAAGGGTCAGACCACATCCTTCCTGGCAACACCCAAGGGAACCAAGGCCACTCGCCTCTCTCGCCTTTCATTTTCGACACGAGCGCCTGTGGAGGGACGGCCGGATACAACGTGGGGATTGCCCGCCCTCCAGTCGTTTCAAGAGACCTCTGCCCCGGCCTCTGAACGGAGTTGCACAAACCTTGGTGTGCTCAGGCAAGGGGCAGCCCTCATCCTTCCTGGCAACACCCAAGGCCACTCGCGTCTCTCGCCTTTCATTTTCGACACGAGCGCCTGTGGAGGGACGGCTGGGTTCAACGTGGGGATTGCCCGCCCTCCAATCGTTCCAAGAGACCTCTGCCCCGGCCTCTGACTGAGTTGCACAAACCTTGGTGTGCTCAGGCAAGGGTCAGACCACATCCTTCCTGGCAACACCCAAGGGAACCAAGGCCACTCGCGTCTCTCGCCTTTCATTTTCGACACGAGCGCCTGTGGAGGGACGGCCGGATACAACGTGGGGATTGCCCGCCCTCCAGTCGTTTCAAGAGACCTCTGCCCCCGGCCTCTGACTGAGTTGCACAAACCTTGGTGTGCTCAGGCAAGGGTCAGACCACATCCTTCCTGGCAACACACAAGGGAAGCAAGGCCACTCGCCTCTCTCGCCTTCAATTTCGGCACGAGCGCCTGTGGAGGGACGGCCGGATTCAACGTGGGGATTGCCCGCCCTCCAGTCGTTTCAAGAGACCTCTGCCCCCGGCCTCTGACTGAGTTGCACAAACCTTGGTGTGCTCAGGCAAGGGTCAGACCACATCCTTCCTGGCAACACACAAGGGAAGCAAGGCCACTCGCCTCTCTCGCCTTCAATTTCGGCACGAGCGCCTGTGGAGGGACGGCCGGATTCAACGTGGGGATTGCCCGCCCTCCAGTCGTTTCAAGAGACCTCTGCCCCGGCCTCTGACCGAGTTGCACAAACATGGGTGTGCTCAGGCAAGGGTCAGCCCGCATCCTTCCTGGCAACACCCAAAGGGAACCAAGGCCACTCACGTCTCTCTCGCCTTTCATTTTCGACACGAGCGCCTGTGGAGGGACGTCCGGATTCAACGTGGGGATGGCCCGTCCTCCAATCGTGTCAAGAGACCTCCGCCCCGGCCTCTGACCGAGTTGCACAAACCTGGGTGACGAGCACCGCAGGGCGGCAGAGCCGTCGCACTTGGCCGGGTGGCAGCGGGAAGGACCAGCCTATTCACAATAGCGGCCACCCACTCCCAGAGCCGGTCGTGCGGCACCCGAGGCCGACCCTCGACTCGTAAGAGGCTTTAACGTGTGCTCAGGCAAGGGTCAGCCCACACCCTTCCTGGCGGCACCCAAGGGATCCAGGCCACTCGCGTCTCTCGCCTTCATTTTGGACACGAGCGCCTCTGGACGGACGGCCGGAGTCAACGTGGGGATGGCCCGTCCTCCAATCGTGTCAAGAGACCCCCCGCACCGGCCTCTGACCGAGTTCCCCAAACCTGGGTGACGAGCAGCGCAGGGCGGCAGAGCCGTCGCACTTGGCCGGATGGCAGCGGGAAGGACCAGCCTATTCACAATAGCGGCCACCCACTCCCAGAGCCGGTCGTGCGGCGCCCGAGGCCGACCCTCGACTCGTAAGAGGCTTTACAGTGTGCTCAGGCAAGGGCCAGCCTACACCCTTCCTGGCGGCACCCAAGGGATCCAGGCCACTCGCGTCTCTCGCCTTCATTTTGGACACGAGCGCCTGTGGACGGACGGCCGGAGTCAACGTGGGGGTGGCCCGTCCTCCAATCGTATCAAGAGACCCCCGCACCGGCCTCTGACCGAGTTCCCCAAACCTGGGTGACGAGCACCGCAGGGCGGCAGCGCCGTCGCACTTGGCCGGATGGCAGCGGGAAGGACCAGCCTATACACAATAGCGGCCACCCACTCCCAGAGCCGGTCGTGCGGCGCCCGAGGCCGTCCCTCGACTCGTAAGGGGCTTTAACGTGTGCTCAGGCAAGGGTCAGCCCACACCCTTCCTGGCGGCACCCAAGGGATCCAGGCCACTCGCGTCTCTCGCCTTCATTTTGGACACGAGCGCCTGTGGACGGACGGCCGGAGTCAACGTGGGGGTGGCCCGTCCTCCAATCGTGTCAAGAGACCCCCGCACCGGCCTCTGACCGAGTTCCCCAAACCTGGGTGACGAGCACCGCAGGGCGGCAGCGCCGTCGCACTTGGCCGGATGGCAGCGGGAAGGACCAGCCTATACACAATAGCGGCCACCCACTCCCAGAGCCGGTCGTGCGGCGCCCGAGGCCGTCCCTCGACTCGTAAGGGGCTTTAACGTGTGCTCAGGCAAGGGTCAGCCCACACCCTTCCTGGCGGCACCCAAGGGATCCAGGCCACTCGCGTCTCTCGCCTTCATTTTGGACACGAGCGCCTGTGGAGGGACGGCCGGAGTCAACGTGGGGATGGCCCGTCCTCCAATCGTGTCAAGAGACCCCCCGCACCGGCCTCTGACCGAGTTCCCCAAACCTGGGTGACGAGCACCGCAGGGCGGCAGAGCCGTCGCACTTGGCCGGATGGCAGCGGGAAGGACCAGCCTATTCACAATAGCGGCCACCCACTCCCAGAGCCGGTCGTGCGGCGCCCGAGGCCGGCCCTCGACTCGTAAGAGGCTTTAACGTGTGCTCAGGCAAGGGTCAGCCCACACCCTTCCTGGCGGCACCCAAGGGATCCAGGCCACTCGCGTCTCTCGCCTTCATTTTGGACACGAGCGCCTGTGGAGGGACGGCCGGAGTCAACGTGGGGATGGCCCGTCCTCCAATCGTGTCAAGAGACCCCCCGCCACGGCCTCTGACCGAGTTCCCCAAACCTGGGTGACGAGCAGCGCAGGGCGGCAGAGCCGTCGCACTTGGCCGGATGGCAGCAGGAAGGACCAGCCTATTCACAATAGCGGCCACCCACTCCCAGAGCCGGTCGTGCGGCGCCCGAGGCCGGCCCTCGACTCGTAAGAGGCTTTACGGAGTGCTCAGGCAAGGGTCAGCCCGCACCCTTCCTGGCAGCACCCAAGGGAACCAGGCCACTCGCGTCTCTCGCCTTCATTTTGGACACGAGCGCCTGTGGAGGGACGGCCGGAGTCAACGTGGGGATGGCCCGTCCTCCAATCGTGTCAAGAGACCCCCCGCCACAGCCTCTGACCGAGTTCCCCAAACCTGGGTGACGAGCACCGCAGGGCGGCAGAGCCGTCGCACTTGGCCGGGTGGCAGCGGGAAGGACCAGCCTATTCACAATAGCGGCCACCCACTCCCAGAGCCGGTCGTGCGGCGCCCGAGGCCGGCCCTCGACTCGTAAGAGGCTTTAGGGAGTGCTCAGGCAAGGGTCAGCCCGCATCCTTCCTGGCAGCACCCAAGGGAACCAGGCCACTCGCGTCTCTCGCCTTCATTTTGGACACGAGCGCCTGTGGAGGGACGGCCGGAGTCAACGTGGGGATTGCCCGCCCTCCAATCGTGTCAAGAGACCTCCACACAGGTCTCTGACCGACTCTTAGAACAGACAGGGAGAGTTTGGCAATTCTGTCAAAAAATTGACAAAGTGTCAAAAATTCGACTTCCAAGAGCTCTCCAGCATGCACTCATACCCGCCATTAGAGTGCTATGCCCGTGGAACCGTTTTTCGGATGCCTTTCAAAAAGGTCCCGCGCCGCCATTTTGTTCTAAAAATCGTGTTCCCAGAAATCTCCGGGTACCCCGCCAACCTCACTGTGTAACAAATGCAAGTGGCACTGAATGGGTCTGAATTTCAAATTTGACTGCATCGCTCTGGAACTCGATCCCCGCAAAACCGTTTGGATTTTTCCCGCTCGGGACTTCCGCGACAGACAAAGTTAAAGTTTTCGGGCTGCAGACACAAAATGACAGTTGGCCATTTGCCGGGCTCAATTCACACAGTTCCTGCGGCACTTCGGAACACATGTTCGGCGCGAGTTTGTGAATCTTTCCCGATGCTTCGGCACTTTCCTCCGCTGACACTTAGAATATTTTTCACACTTTGCTGAAAAATTTTCTAAGTGTTTTTTCCTAAGTTTTTCTGGTTACTGATTTATTATTTTTGATCATTTTTCTAAGTTTTTCTGGTTACTCATTTCTCATTTTCGGGCATTTTTCTAAGTTTTTCTAGTTACTGATTTCTTCTTTTTGGGCATTTTTCTAAGTTTTTCTGGTTACTCATTTCTCATTTTCGGGCATTTTTCTAAGTTTTTCTAGTTACTGATTTCTTCTTTTTGGGCATTTTTCTAAGTTTTTCTGGTTACTCATTTCTTCTTTTTGGGCATTTTTCTAAGTTTTTCTGGTTACTCATTTCTTCTTTTTGGGCATTTTTCTAAGTTTTTCTGGTTACTCATTTCTCATTTTCGGGCATTTTTCTAAGTTTTTCTAGTTACTGATTTCTTCTTTTTGGGCATTTTTCTAAGTTTTTCTGGTTACTCATTTCTTCTTTTTGGGCATTTTTCTAAGTTTTTCTGGTTACTCATTTCTTCTTTTTGGGCATTTTTCTAAGTTTTTCTGGTTACTCATTTCTCATTTTCGGGCATTTTTCTAAGTTTTTCTAGTTACTGATTTCTTCTTTTTGGGCATTTTTCTAAGTTTTTCTGGTTACTCATTTCTCATTTTCGGGCATTTTTCTAAGTTTTTCTAGTTACTGATTTCTTCTTTTTGGGCATTTTTCTAAGTTTTTCTGGTTACTCATTTCTTCTTTTTGGGCATTTTTCTAAGTTTTTCTGGTTACTCATTTCTTCTTTTTGGGCATTTTTCTAAGTTTTTCTGGTTACTCATTTCTCATTTTCGGGCATTTTTCTAAGTTTTTCTAGTTACTGATTTCTTCTTTTTGGGCATTTTTCTAAGTTTTTCTGGTTACTCATTTCTTCTTTTTGGGCATTTTTCTAAGTTTTTCTGGTTACTCATTTCTTCTTTTTGGGCATTTTTCTAAGTTTTTCTGGTTACTCATTTCTCATTTTCGGGCATTTTTCTAAGTTTTTCTAGTTACTGATTTCTTCTTTTTGGGCATTTTTCTAAGTTTTTCTAGTTACTCATTTCTTCTTTTTGGGCATTTTTCTAAGTTTTTCTGGTTACTCATTTCTCATTTTCGGGCATTTTTCTAAGTTTTTCTAGTTACTGATTTCTTCTTTTTGGGCATTTTTCTAAGTTTTTCTGGTTACTCATTTCTTCTTTTTGGGCATTTTTCTAAGTTTTTCTGGTTACTCATTTCTCATTTTCGGGCATTTTTCTAAGTTTTTCTAGTTACTGATTTCTTCTTTTTGGGCATTTTTCTAAGTTTTTCTGGTTACTCATTTCTTATTTTTGGGCATTTTTCTAAGTTTTTCTAGTTACTGATTTCTTCTTTTTGGGCATTTTTCTAAGTTTTTCTGGTTACTCATTTCTTCTTTTTGGGCATTTTTCTAAGTTTTTCTGGTTACTCATTTCTTCTTTTTGGGCATTTTTCTAAGTTTTTCTGGTTACTCATTTCTCATTTTCGGGCATTTTTCTAAGTTTTTCTAGTTACTGATTTCTTCTTTTTGGGCATTTTTCTAAGTTTTTCTGGTTACTCATTTCTTATTTTTGGGCATTTTTCTAAGTTTTTCTAGTTACTGATTTCTTCTTTTTGGGCATTTTTCTTAGTTTTTCTGGTTACTCATTTCTCATTTTCGGGCATTTTTCTAAGTTTTTCTAGTTACTGATTTCTTCTTTTTGGGCATTTTTCTAAGTTTTTCTGGTTACTCATTTCTTATTTTTGGGCATTTTTCTAAGTTTTTCTAGTTACTGATTTCTTCTTTTTGGGCATTTTTCTAAGTTTTTCTGGTTACTCATTTCTCATTTTCGGGCATTTTTCTAAGTTTTTCTGGTTACTGATTTCTTCTTTTTGGGCATTTTTTCTAAGTTTTTCTGGTTACTGATTTCCCAACGTTGGAAATGCATGAAACTCGGCCTGAACACGGTGGCAGGGTCCGCTCTCGAAGGCGAGACCTTCGGCAGAACCACCGGGTCAAATCCGGCCGGGCTAGCCGGCCTCGAGCACTCAAAGTCGGTATGAGCAGTCAAGTTCGCTCCCATCACAGTTTGGACCCTAAAAAATCTAAGTGTCACTGGTTACTGATTTGTACTGACTCGAAAAAATTCTAAGTGTCGTTGGTTACTGATTTGTAACCACCGGGTCAAATCCGGCCGGGCTAGCAGGCCTCGAGCACTCAAAGTCGGTATGAGCAGTCAAGTTCGCTCCCATCACAGTCTGGACCCTAAAAAATTCTAAGTGTCACTGGTGACTGATTTGTACTGACTGAATAAAATTCTAAGTGTCGTTGGTTACTGATTTGTAACCACCGGGTCAAATCCGGCCGGGCTAGCCGGCCTCGAGCACTCAAAGTCGGTATGAGCAGTCAAGTTCGCTCCCATCACAGTCTGGACCCTAAAAAATTCTAAGTGTCACTGGTTACTGATTTGTACTGATTCAAAAAAATTCTAAGTGTCGATGGTTACTGATTTGTACTGACTGAAATAAATTCTAAGTGACGTTGTTTACTGATTTGTAACCACCGGGTCAAATCCGGCTGGTCTAGCCGGCCCCGAGCACTCAAAGTCGGTATGAGCAGTCAGGTTCGCTCCCATCACAGTTTGGACCACTTGCCGACTTGGGAAATGCACGAAAATCGGCCCCAACGCGGGGGCCGGTCCGCTCTCAAAGTCGAGACCTTCGGCTGAACCACCGGGTCAAATCCGGCCGGGCTAGCCGGCCTCGAGCACTCAAAGTCGGTATGAGCAGTCAGGTTCGCTCCCATCACAGTTTGGACCACTTGCCGACTTGGGAAATGCACGAAAATCGGCCCCAACGCGGGGGCCGGTCCGCTCTCAAAGTCGAGACCTTCGGCTGAACCACCGGGTCAAATCCGGCCGGGCTAGCCGGCCTCGAGCACTCAAAGTCGGTATGAGCAGTCAAGTTCGCTCCCATCACAGTCTGGACCCTAAAAAATTCTAAGTGTCACTGGTTACTGATTTGTACTGATTCAAAAAAATTCTAAGTGTCACTGGTTACTGATTTGTAACCACCGGGTCAAATCCGGCTGGGCTAGCCGGCCTCGAGCACTCAAAGTCGGTATGAGCAGTCAAGTTCGCTCCCATCACAGTTTGGACCCTAAAAAATCTAAGTGTCACTGGTTACTGATTTGTACTGACTCTAAAAAATTCTAAGTGTCACTGGTTACTGATTTGTACTGACTGGAAAAAATTCTAAGTGTCGTTGGTTACTGATTTGTACTGCATCAAAAAAATTCTAAGTGTCACTGGTTACTGATTTGTACTGACTCTAAAAAATTCTAAGTGTCCTTGGTTACTGATTTGTACTGCATCAAAAAAATTCTAAGTGTCGTTGGTTACTGATTTGTACTGCATCAAAAAAATTCTAAGTGTCACTGGTTACTGATTTGTACTGACTCAAAAAAATTCTAAGTGTCGTTGGTTACTGATTTGTACTGAGCCTAAAAAATTCTAAGTGTCACTGGTTACTGATTTGTACTGCCTCGAAAAAATTCTAAGTGTCACTGGTTACTGATTTGTACTGCCTCGAAAAAATTCTAAGTGTCGTTGGTTACTGATTTGTAACCACCGGGTCAAATCCGGCCGGGCTAGCCGGCCTCGAGCACTCAAAGTCGGTATGAGCAGTCAGGTTCGCTCCCATCACAGTTTGGACCACTTGCCGACTTGGGAAATGCACGAAAATCGGCCCCAACGCGGGGGCCGGTCCGCTCTCAAAGTCGAGACCTTCGGCTGAACCACCGGGTCAAATCCGGCCGGGCTAGCCGGCCTCGAGCACTCAAAGTCGGTATGAGCAGTCAAGTTCGCTCCCATCACAGTTTGGACCACTTGCCGACTTGGGAAATGCATGAAAATCGGCCCGAACGCGGGGGCCGGTCCGCTCTCAAAGTCGAGACCTTCGGCTGAACCACCGGGTCAAATCCGGCTGGGCTAGCCGCCCCCGAGCGCTCAAAGTCGGTATGAGCAGTCAAGTTCGGTCCCATCACAGTCTGGACCACTTGCCGACGTTGGAAATGCACGAAAATCGGCCCGAACGCGGGGGCCGGTCCGCTCCCGAAGGCGGGACACTCACCCTAAGCCTGGCCCCACCGCCGGCCAACACACCCTTCAAAATCACACCCATCCGACCATGCTACTCAAAAAGGATCCAAATTCAGAAACACCCCCTTCAAAAGGCACTCCGTCCCCGGCCACACTACCGGGGCATGCTCCCCTGGGCGATAATTAAGCCCCCACGACTAATTGAAGCCAACCACAGCCGCAACTCGAAAGGAGAAGTCAGTAACCAATTCAAAAATGCACTTGGTTACTGACTTCTACAGACTCAAAAAAATTCTAAGTGTCGTTGGTTACTGATTTGCACTGAGCCTAAAAAATTCTAAGTGTCACTGGTTACTGATTTGTACTGAGCCTAAAAAATTCTAAGTGTCACTGGTTACTGATTTGTACTGACTCAAAAAAATTCTAAGTGTCGTTGGTTACTGATTTGTACTGACTGGAAAAAATTCTAAGTGTCACTGGTTACTGATTTGTACTGCCTCAAAAAAATTCTAAGTGTCACTGGTTACTGATTTGTACTGACTCTAAAAAATTCTAAGTGTCCTTGGTTACTGATTTGTACTGCATCAAAAAAATTCTAAGTGTCGTTGGTTACTGATTTGTAACCACCGGGTCAAATCCGGCTGGGCTAGCCGGCCTCGAGCACTCAAAGTCGGTATGAGCAGTCAAGTTCGCTCCCATCACAGTTTGGACCCTAAAAAATCTAAGTGTCACTGGTTACTGATTTGTACTGACTCTAAAAAATTCTAAGTGTCACTGGTTACTGATTTGTACTGACTGGAAAAAATTCTAAGTGTCGTTGGTTACTGATTTGTACTGCATCAAAAAAATTCTAAGTGTCACTGGTTACTGATTTGTACTGACTCTAAAAAATTCTAAGTGTCCTTGGTTACTGATTTGTACTGCATCAAAAAAATTCTAAGTGTCGTTGGTTACTGATTTGTACTGCATCAAAAAAATTCTAAGTGTCACTGGTTACTGATTTGTACTGACTCAAAAAAATTCTAAGTGTCGTCGGTTACTGATTTGTACTGAGCCTAAAAAATTCTAAGTGTCACTGGTTACTGATTTGTACTGCCTCGAAAAAATTCTAAGTGTCACTGGTTACTGATTTGTACTGCCTCTAAAAAATTCTAAGTGTCGTTGGTTACTGATTTGTAACCACCGGGTCAAATCCGGCCGGGCTAGCCGGCCTCGAGCACTCAAAGTCGGTATGAGCAGTCAGGTTCGCTCCCATCACAGTTTGGACCACTTGCCGACTTGGGAAATGCACGAAAATCGGCCCCAACGCGGGGGCCGGTCCGCTCTCAAAGTCGAGACCTTCGGCTGAACCACCGGGTCAAATCCGGCCGGGCTAGCCGGCCTCGAGCACTCAAAGTCGGTATGAGCAGTCAAGTTCGCTCCCATCACAGTTTGGACCACTTGCCGACTTGGGAAATGCATGAAAATCGGCCCGAACGCGGGGGCCGGTCCGCTCTCAAAGTCGAGACCTTCGGCTGAACCACCGGGTCAAATCCGGCTGGGCTAGCCGCCCCCGAGCGCTCAAAGTCGGTATGAGCAGTCAAGTTCGGTCCCATCACAGTCTGGACCACTTGCCGACGTTGGAAATGCACGAAAATCGGCCCGAACGCGGGGGCCGGTCCGCTCCCGAAGGCGGGACACTCACCCTAAGCCTGGCCCCACCGCCGGCCAACACACCCTTCAAAATCACACCCATCCGACCATGCTACTCAAAAAGGATCCAAATTCAGAAACACCCCCTTCAAAAGGCACTCCGTCCCCGGCCACACTACCGGGGCATGCTCCCCTGGGCGATAATTAAGCCCCCACGACTAATTGAAGCCAACCACAGCCGCAACTCGAAAGGAGAAGTCAGTAACCAATTCAAAAATGCACTTGGTTACTGACTTCTACAGACTCAAAAAAATTCTAAGTGTCGTTGGTTACTGATTTGCACTGAGCCTAAAAAATTCTAAGTGTCACTGGTTACTGATTTGTACTGAGCCTAAAAAATTCTAAGTGTCACTGGTTACTGATTTGTACTGACTCAAAAAAATTCTAAGTGTCGTTGGTTACTGATTTGTACTGACTGGAAAAAATTCTAAGTGTCACTGGTTACTGATTTGTACTGCCTCAAAAAAATTCTAAGTGTCACTGGTTACTGATTTGTACTGACTCTAAAAAATTCTAAGTGTCCTTGGTTACTGATTTGTACTGCATCAAAAAAATTCTAAGTGTCGTTGGTTACTGATTTGTAACCACCGGGTCAAATCCGGCTGGGCTAGCCGGCCTCGAGCACTCAAAGTCGGTATGAGCAGTCAAGTTCGCTCCCATCACAGTTTGGACCCTAAAAAATCTAAGTGTCACTGGTTACTGATTTGTACTGACTCTAAAAAATTCTAAGTGTCACTGGTTACTGATTTGTACTGACTGGAAAAAATTCTAAGTGTCGTTGGTTACTGATTTGTACTGCATCAAAAAAATTCTAAGTGTCACTGGTTACTGATTTGTACTGACTCTAAAAAATTCTAAGTGTCCTTGGTTACTGATTTGTACTGCATCAAAAAAATTCTAAGTGTCGTTGGTTACTGATTTGTACTGCATCAAAAAAATTCTAAGTGTCACTGGTTACTGATTTGTACTGACTCAAAAAAATTCTAAGTGTCGTCGGTTACTGATTTGTAACCACCGGGTCAAATCCGGCCGGGCTAGCCGGCCCCGAGCACTCAAAGTCGGTATGAGCAGTCAAGTTCGCTCCCATCACAGTTTGGACCCTAAAAAAAGTCTAAGTGTCACTGGTTACTGATTTGTACTGAGCCTAAAAAATTCTAAGTGTCACTGGTTACTGATTTGTACTGCCTCTAAAAAATTCTAAGTGTCGTTGGTTACTGATTTGTAACCACCGGGTCAAATCCGGCCGGGCTAGCCGGCCTCGAGCACTCAAAGTCGGTATGAGCAGTCAGGTTCGCTCCCATCACAGTTTGGACCACTTGCCGACTTGGGAAATGCACGAAAATCGGCCCCAACGCGGGGGCCGGTCCGCTCTCAAAGTCGAGACCTTCGGCTGAACCACCGGGTCAAATCCGGCCGGGCTAGCCGGCCTCGAGCACTCAAAGTCGGTATGAGCAGTCAAGTTCGCTCCCATCACAGTTTGGACCACTTGCCGACTTGGGAAATGCATGAAAATCGGCCCGAACGCGGGGGCCGGTCCGCTCTCAAAGTCGAGACCTTCGGCTGAACCACCGGGTCAAATCCGGCTGGGCTAGCCGCCCCCGAGCGCTCAAAGTCGGTATGAGCAGTCAAGTTCGGTCCCATCACAGTCTGGACCACTTGCCGACGTTGGAAATGCACGAAAATCGGCCCGAACGCGGGGGCCGGTCCGCTCCCGAAGGCGGGACACTCACCCTAAGCCTGGCCCCACCGCCGGCCAACACACCCTTCAAAATCACACCCATCCGACCATGCTACTCAAAAAGGATCCAAATTCAGAAACACCCCCTTCAAAAGGCACTCCGTCCCCGGCCACACTACCGGGGCATGCTCCCCTGGGCGATAATTAAGCCCCCACGACTAATTGAAGCCAACCACAGCCGCAACTCGAAAGGAGAAGTCAGTAACCAATTCAAAAATGCACTTGGTTACTGACTTCTACAGACTCAAAAAAATTCTAAGTGTCGTTGGTTACTGATTTGCACTGAGCCTAAAAAATTCTAAGTGTCACTGGTTACTGATTTGTACTGAGCCTAAAAAATTCTAAGTGTCACTGGTTACTGATTTGTACTGACTCAAAAAAATTCTAAGTGTCGTTGGTTACTGATTTGTACTGACTGGAAAAAATTCTAAGTGTCACTGGTTACTGATTTGTACTGCCTCAAAAAAATTCTAAGTGTCACTGGTTACTGATTTGTACTGACTCTAAAAAATTCTAAGTGTCCTTGGTTACTGATTTGTACTGCATCAAAAAAATTCTAAGTGTCGTTGGTTACTGATTTGTAACCACCGGGTCAAATCCGGCTGGGCTAGCCGGCCTCGAGCACTCAAAGTCGGTATGAGCAGTCAAGTTCGCTCCCATCACAGTTTGGACCCTAAAAAATCTAAGTGTCACTGGTTACTGATTTGTACTGACTCTAAAAAATTCTAAGTGTCACTGGTTACTGATTTGTACTGACTGGAAAAAATTCTAAGTGTCGTTGGTTACTGATTTGTACTGCATCAAAAAAATTCTAAGTGTCACTGGTTACTGATTTGTACTGACTCTAAAAAATTCTAAGTGTCCTTGGTTACTGATTTGTACTGCATCAAAAAAATTCTAAGTGTCGTTGGTTACTGATTTGTACTGCATCAAAAAAATTCTAAGTGTCACTGGTTACTGATTTGTACTGACTCAAAAAAATTCTAAGTGTCGTCGGTTACTGATTTGTACTGAGCCTAAAAAATTCTAAGTGTCACTGGTTACTGATTTGTACTGCCTCGAAAAAATTCTAAGTGTCACTGGTTACTGATTTGTACTGCCTCTAAAAAATTCTAAGTGTCGTTGGTTACTGATTTGTAACCACCGGGTCAAATCCGGCCGGGCTAGCCGGCCTCGAGCACTCAAAGTCGGTATGAGCAGTCAGGTTCGCTCCCATCACAGTTTGGACCACTTGCCGACTTGGGAAATGCACGAAAATCGGCCCCAACGCGGGGGCCGGTCCGCTCTCAAAGTCGAGACCTTCGGCTGAACCACCGGGTCAAATCCGGCCGGGCTAGCCGGCCTCGAGCACTCAAAGTCGGTATGAGCAGTCAAGTTCGCTCCCATCACAGTTTGGACCACTTGCCGACTTGGGAAATGCATGAAAATCGGCCCGAACGCGGGGGCCGGTCCGCTCTCAAAGTCGAGACCTTCGGCTGAACCACCGGGTCAAATCCGGCTGGGCTAGCCGCCCCCGAGCGCTCAAAGTCGGTATGAGCAGTCAAGTTCGGTCCCATCACAGTCTGGACCACTTGCCGACGTTGGAAATGCACGAAAATCGGCCCGAACGCGGGGGCCGGTCCGCTCCCGAAGGCGGGACACTCACCCTAAGCCTGGCCCCACCGCCGGCCAACACACCCTTCAAAATCACACCCATCCGACCATGCTACTCAAAAAGGATCCAAATTCAGAAACACCCCCTTCAAAAGGCACTCCGTCCCCGGCCACACTACCGGGGCATGCTCCCCTGGGCGATAATTAAGCCCCCACGACTAATTGAAGCCAACCACAGCCGCAACTCGAAAGGAGAAGTCAGTAACCAATTCAAAAATGCACTTGGTTACTGACTTCTACAGACTCAAAAAAATTCTAAGTGTCGTTGGTTACTGATTTGTACTGAGCCTAAAAAATTCTAAGTGTCACTGGTTACTGATTTGTACTGAGCCTAAAAAATTCTAAGTGTCACTGGTTACTGATTTGTACTGACTCAAAAAAATTCTAAGTGTCGTTGGTTACTGATTTGTACTGACTGGAAAAAATTCTAAGTGTCACTGGTTACTGATTTGTACTGCCTCAAAAAAATTCTAAGTGTCACTGGTTACTGATTTGTACTGACTCTAAAAAATTCTAAGTGTCCTTGGTTACTGATTTGTACTGCATCAAAAAAATTCTAAGTGTCACTGGTTACTGATTTGTACTGACTCAAAAAAATTCTAAGTGTCGTTGGTTACTGATTTGTACTGAGCCTAAAAAATTCTAAGTGTCACTGGTTACTGATTTGTACTGCCTCGAAAAAATTCTAAGTGTCACTGGTTACTGATTTGTACTGCCTCGAAAAAATTCTAAGTGTCACTGGTTACTGATTTGTACTGACTCTAAAAAATTCTAAGTGTCCTTGGTTACTGATTTGTACTGCATCAAAAAAATTCTAAGTGTCACTGGTTACTGATTTGTACTGACTCAAAAAAATTCTAAGTGTCGTCGGTTACTGATTTGTAACCACCGGGTCAAATCCGGCCGGGCTAGCCGGCCTCGAGCACTCAAAGTCGGTATGAGCAGTCAAGTTCGCTCCCATCACAGTTTGGACCCTAAAAAAAGTCTAAGTGTCACTGGTTACTGATTTGTACTGCCTCAAAAAAATTCTAAGTGTCACTGGTTACTGATTTGTACTGACTCTAAAAAATTCTAAGTGTCCTTGGTTACTGATTTGTACTGCATCAAAAAAATTCTAAGTGTCGTTGGTTACTGATTTGTACTGCATCAAAAAAATTCTAAGTGTCACTGGTTACTGATTTGTACTGACTCTAAAAAATTCTAAGTGTCACTGGTTACTGATTTGTACTGAGCCTAAAAAATTCTAAGTGTCGTTGGTTACTGATTTGTACTGCCTCGAAAAAATTCTAAGTGTCACTGGTTACTGATTTGTACTGACTGGAAAAAATTCTAAGTGTCGTTGGTTACTGATTTGTACTGACTCAAAAAAATTCTAAGTGTCGTTGGTTACTGATTTGTACTGCCTCGAAAAAATTCTAAGTGTCACTGGTTACTGATTTGTACTGACTGGAAAAAATTCTAAGTGTCGTTGGTTACTGATTTGTAACCACCGGGTCAAATCCGGCTGGGCTAGCCGGCCTCGAGCACTCAAAGTCGGTATGAGCAGTCAAGTTCGCTCCCATCACAGTTTGGACCCTAAAAAATCTAAGTGTCACTGGTTACTGATTTGTACTGACTCAAAAAAATTCTAAGTGTCGTTGGTT
>NW_028270255.1:130000-137500 GCF_037043375.1 Chiloscyllium plagiosum | reverse complement strand
GCCTGTGGAGGGACGGCCGGATTCAACGTGGGGATTGCCCGCCCTCCAGTCGTTTCAAGAGACCTCTGCCCCGGCCTCTGACCGAGTTGCACAAACATGGGTGTGCTCAGGCAAGGGTCAGCCCGCATCCTTCCTGGCAACACCCAAAGGGAACCAAGGCCACTCACGTCTCTCTCGCCTTTCATTTTCGACACGAGCGCCTGTGGAGGGACGTCCGGATTCAACGTGGGGATGGCCCGTCCTCCAATCGTGTCAAGAGACCTCCGCCCCGGCCTCTGACCGAGTTGCACAAACCTGGGTGACGAGCACCGCAGGGCGGCAGAGCCGTCGCACTTGGCCGGGTGGCAGCGGGAAGGACCAGCCTATTCACAATAGCGGCCACCCACTCCCAGAGCCGGTCGTGCGGCACCCGAGGCCGACCCTCGACTCGTAAGAGGCTTTAACGTGTGCTCAGGCAAGGGTCAGCCCACACCCTTCCTGGCGGCACCCAAGGGATCCAGGCCACTCGCGTCTCTCGCCTTCATTTTGGACACGAGCGCCTGTGGACGGACGGCCGGAGTCAACGTGGGGATGGCCCGTCCTCCAATCGTGTCAAGAGACCCCCCGCACCGGCCTCTGACCGAGTTCCCCAAACCTGGGTGACGAGCAGCGCAGGGCGGCAGAGCCGTCGCACTTGGCCGGATGGCAGCGGGAAGGACCAGCCTATTCACAATAGCGGCCACCCACTCCCAGAGCCGGTCGTGCGGCGCCCGAGGCCGACCCTCGACTCGTAAGAGGCTTTACAGTGTGCTCAGGCAAGGGCCAGCCTACACCCTTCCTGGCGGCACCCAAGGGATCCAGGCCACTCGCGTCTCTCGCCTTCATTTTGGACACGAGCGCCTGTGGACGGACGGCCGGAGTCAACGTGGGGGTGGCCCGTCCTCCAATCGTGTCAAGAGACCCCTGCACCGGCCTCTGACCGAGTTCCCCAAACCTGGGTGACGAGCACCGCAGGGCGGCAGCGCCGTCGCACTTGGCCGGATGGCAGCGGGAAGGACCAGCCTATACACAATAGCGGCCACCCACTCCCAGAGCCGGTCGTGCGGCGCCCGAGGCCGTCCCTCGACTCGTAAGGGGCTTTAACGTGTGCTCAGGCAAGGGTCAGCCCACACCCTTCCTGGCGGCACCCAAGGGATCCAGGCCACTCGCGTCTCTCGCCTTCATTTTGGACACGAGCGCCTGTGGAGGGACGGCCGGAGTCAACGTGGGGATGGCCCGTCCTCCAATCGTGTCAAGAGACCCCCCGCACCGGCCTCTGACCGAGTTCCCCAAACCTGGGTGACGAGCACCGCAGGGCGGCAGAGCCGTCGCACTTGGCCGGATGGCAGCGGGAAGGACCAGCCTATTCACAATAGCGGCCACCCACTCCCAGAGCCGGTCGTGCGGCGCCCGAGGCCGGCCCTCGACTCGTAAGAGGCTTTAACGTGTGCTCAGGCAAGGGTCAGCCCACACCCTTCCTGGCGGCACCCAAGGGATCCAGGCCACTCGCGTCTCTCGCCTTCATTTTGGACACGAGCGCCTGTGGAGGGACGGCCGGAGTCAACGTGGGGATGGCCCGTCCTCCAATCGTGTCAAGAGACCCCCCGCCACGGCCTCTGACCGAGTTCCCCAAACCTGGGTGACGAGCAGCGCAGGGCGGCAGAGCCGTCGCACTTGGCCGGATGGCAGCAGGAAGGACCAGCCTATTCACAATAGCGGCCACCCACTCCCAGAGCCGGTCGTGCGGCGCCCGAGGCCGGCCCTCGACTCGTAAGAGGCTTTACGGAGTGCTCAGGCAAGGGTCAGCCCGCACCCTTCCTGGCAGCACCCAAGGGAACCAGGCCACTCGCGTCTCTCGCCTTCATTTTGGACACGAGCGCCTGTGGAGGGACGGCCGGAGTCAACGTGGGGATGGCCCGTCCTCCAATCGTGTCAAGAGACCCCCCGCCACAGCCTCTGACCGAGTTCCCCAAACCTGGGTGACGAGCACCGCAGGGCGGCAGAGCCGTCGCACTTGGCCGGGTGGCAGCGGGAAGGACCAGCCTATTCACAATAGCGGCCACCCACTCCCAGAGCCGGTCGTGCGGCGCCCGAGGCCGGCCCTCGACTCGTAAGAGGCTTTAGGGAGTGCTCAGGCAAGGGTCAGCCCGCATCCTTCCTGGCAGCACCCAAGGGAACCAGGCCACTCGCGTCTCTCGCCTTCATTTTGGACACGAGCGCCTGTGGAGGGACGGCCGGAGTCAACGTGGGGATTGCCCGCCCTCCAATCGTGTCAAGAGACCTCCACACAGGTCTCTGACCGACTCTTAGAACAGACAGGGAGAGTTTGGCAATTCTGTCAAAAAATTGACAAAGTGTCAAAAATTCGACTTCCAAGAGCTCTCCAGCATGCACTCATACCCGCCATTAGAGTGCTATGCCCGTGGAACCGTTTTTCGGATGCCTTTCAAAAAGGTCCCGCGCCGCCATTTTGTTCTAAAAATCGTGTTCCCAGAAATCTCCGGGTACCCCGCCAACCTCACTGTGTAACAAATGCAAGTGGCACTGAATGGGTCTGAATTTCAAATTTGACTGCATCGCTCTGGAACTCGATCCCCGCAAAACCGTTTGGATTTTTCCCGCTCGGGACTTCCGCGACAGACAAAGTTAAAGTTTTCGGGCTGCAGACACAAAATGACAGTTGGCCATTTGCCGGGCTCAATTCACACAGTTCCTGCGGCACTTCGGAACACATGTTCGGCGCGAGTTTGTGAATCTTTCCCGATGCTTCGGCACTTTCCTCCGCTGACACTTAGAATATTTTTCACACTTTGCTGAAAAATTTTCTAAGTGTTTTTTCCTAAGTTTTTCTGGTTACTGATTTATTATTTTTGATCATTTTTCTAAGTTTTTCTGGTTACTCATTTCTCATTTTCGGGCATTTTTCTAAGTTTTTCTAGTTACTGATTTCTTCTTTTTGGGCATTTTTCTAAGTTTTTCTGGTTACTCATTTCTCATTTTCGGGCATTTTTCTAAGTTTTTCTAGTTACTGATTTCTTCTTTTTGGGCATTTTTCTAAGTTTTTCTGGTTACTCATTTCTTCTTTTTGGGCATTTTTCTAAGTTTTTCTGGTTACTCATTTCTTCTTTTTGGGCATTTTTCTAAGTTTTTCTGGTTACTCATTTCTCATTTTCGGGCATTTTTCTAAGTTTTTCTAGTTACTGATTTCTTCTTTTTGGGCATTTTTCTAAGTTTTTCTGGTTACTCATTTCTTCTTTTTGGGCATTTTTCTAAGTTTTTCTGGTTACTCATTTCTTCTTTTTGGGCATTTTTCTAAGTTTTTCTGGTTACTCATTTCTCATTTTCGGGCATTTTTCTAAGTTTTTCTAGTTACTGATTTCTTCTTTTTGGGCATTTTTCTAAGTTTTTCTAGTTACTCATTTCTTCTTTTTGGGCATTTTTCTAAGTTTTTCTGGTTACTCATTTCTCATTTTCGGGCATTTTTCTAAGTTTTTCTAGTTACTGATTTCTTCTTTTTGGGCATTTTTCTAAGTTTTTCTGGTTACTCATTTCTTCTTTTTGGGCATTTTTCTAAGTTTTTCTGGTTACTCATTTCTTCTTTTTGGGCATTTTTCTAAGTTTTTCTGGTTACTCATTTCTCATTTTCGGGCATTTTTCTAAGTTTTTCTAGTTACTGATTTCTTCTTTTTGGGCATTTTTCTAAGTTTTTCTGGTTACTCATTTCTTATTTTTGGGCATTTTTCTAAGTTTTTCTAGTTACTGATTTCTTCTTTTTGGGCATTTTTCTAAGTTTTTCTGGTTACTCATTTCTTCTTTTTGGGCATTTTTCTAAGTTTTTCTGGTTACTCATTTCTTCTTTTTGGGCATTTTTCTAAGTTTTTCTGGTTACTCATTTCTCATTTTCGGGCATTTTTCTAAGTTTTTCTAGTTACTGATTTCTTCTTTTTGGGCATTTTTCTAAGTTTTTCTGGTTACTCATTTCTTATTTTTGGGCATTTTTCTAAGTTTTTCTAGTTACTGATTTCTTCTTTTTGGGCATTTTTCTAAGTTTTTCTGGTTACTCATTTCTCATTTTCGGGCATTTTTCTAAGTTTTTCTAGTTACTGATTTCTTCTTTTTGGGCATTTTTCTAAGTTTTTCTGGTTACTCATTTCTTCTTTTTGGGCATTTTTCTAAGTTTTTCTGGTTACTCATTTCTTCTTTTTGGGCATTTTTCTAAGTTTTTCTGGTTACTCATTTCTCATTTTCGGGCATTTTTCTAAGTTTTTCTGGTTACTGATTTCTTCTTTTTGGGCATTTTTTCTAAGTTTTTCTGGTTACTGATTTCCCAACGTTGGAAATGCATGAAACTCGGCCTGAACACGGTGGCAGGGTCCGCTCTCGAAGGCGAGACCTTCGGCAGAACCACCGGGTCAAATCCGGCCGGGCTAGCCGGCCTCGAGCACTCAAAGTCGGTATGAGCAGTCAAGTTCGCTCCCATCACAGTTTGGACCCTAAAAAATCTAAGTGTCACTGGTTACTGATTTGTACTGACTCAAAAAAATTCTAAGTGTCACTGGTTACTGATTTGTACTGACTCTAAAAAATTCTAAGTGTCGTTGGTTACTGATTTGTACTGACTCAAAAAAATTCTAAGTGTCACTGGTTACTGATTTGTACTGACTCAAAAAAATTCTAAGTGTCGTTGGTTACTGATTTGTACTGAGCCTAAAAAATTCTAAGTGTCACTGGTTACTGATTTGTACTGCCTCGAAAAAATTCTAAGTGTCACTGGTTACTGATTTGTACTGCCTCGAAAAAATTCTAAGTGTCACTGGTTACTGATTTGTAACCACCGGGTCAAATCCGGCTGGGCTAGCCGGCCTCGAGCACTCAAAGTCGGTATGAGCAGTCAAGTTCGCTCCCATCACAGTTTGGACCCTAAAAAATCTAAGTGTCACTGGTTACTGATTTGTACTGACTCAAAAAAATTCTAAGTGTCACTGGTTACTGATTTGTACTGACTGGAAAAAATTCTAAGTGTCGTTGGTTACTGATTTGTACTGCATCAAAAAAATTCTAAGTGTCACTGGTTACTGATTTGTACTGACTCAAAAAAATTCTAAGTGTCGTTGGTTACTGATTTGTACTGAGCCTAAAAAATTCTAAGTGTCACTGGTTACTGATTTGTACTGCCTCGAAAAAATTCTAAGTGTCACTGGTTACTGATTTGTAACCACCGGGTCAAATCCGGCTGGGCTAGCCGGCCTCGAGCACTCAAAGTCGGTATGAGCAGTCAAGTTCGCTCCCATCACAGTTTGGACCCTAAAAATTCTAAGTGTCACTGGTTACTGATTTGTACTGAGCCTAAAAAATTCTAAGTGTCCTTGGTTACTGATTTGTACTGACTGGAAAAAATTCTAAGTGTCACTGGTTACTGATTTGTACTGACTCAAAAAAATTCTAAGTGTCGTCGGTTAATGATTTGTAACCACCGGGTCAAATCCGGCCGGGCTAGCCGGCCCCGAGCACTCAAAGTCGGTATGAGCAGTCAAGTTCGCTCCCATCACAGTTTGGACCCTAAAAAAAGTCTAAGTGTCACTGGTTACTGATTTGTACTGACTCAAAAAAATTCTAAGTGTCACTGGTTACTGATTTGTACTGCCTCGAAAAAATTCTAAGTGTCACTGGTTACTGATTTGTAACCACCGGGTCAAATCCGGCTGGGCTAGCCGGCCTCGAGCACTCAAAGTCGGTATGAGCAGTCAAGTTCGCTCCCATCACAGTTTGGACCCTAAAAAATCTAAGTGTCACTGGTTACTGATTTGTACTGACTCAAAAAAATTCTAAGTGTCACTGGTTACTGATTTGTACTGACTCTAAAAAATTCTAAGTGTCCTTGGTTACTGATTTGTACTGAGCCTAAAAAATTCTAAGTGTCACTGGTTACTGATTTGTACTGAGCCTAAAAAATTCTAAGTGTCACTGGTTACTGATTTGTACTGCCTCAAAAAAATTCTAAGTGTCGTCGGTTACTGATTTGTAACCACCGGGTCAAATCCGGCCGGGCTAGCCGGCCCCGAGCACTCAAAGTCGGTATGAGCAGTCAAGTTCGCTCCCATCACAGTTTGGACCCTAAAAAAAGTCTAAGTGTCACTGGTTACTGATTTGTACTGAGCCTAAAAAATTCTAAGTGTCACTGGTTACTGATTTGTACTGCCTCAAAAAAATTCTAAGTGTCGTTGGTTACTGATTTGTAACCACCGGGTCAAATCCGGCTGGGCTAGCCGGCCTCGAGCACTCAAAGTCGGTATGAGCAGTCAAGTTCGCTCCCATCACAGTTTGGACCCTAAAAAAGTCTAAGTGTCACGGGTTACTGATTTGTACTGACTGAATAAAACTCTAAGTGTCGTTGGTTACTGATTGGTACTGACTGAAATAAATTCTAAGTGACGTTGTTTACTGATTTGTAACCACCGGGTCAAATCCGGCCGGGCTAGCCGGCCTCGAGCACTCAAAGTCGGTATGAGCAGTCAAGTTCGCTCCCATCACAGTTTGGACCCTAAAAAAAGTCTAAGTGTCACGGGTTACTGATTGGTACTGACTGAAATAAATTCTAAGTGACGTTGTTTACTGATTTGTAACCACCGGGTCAAATTCGGCCGGGCTAGCCGGCCTCGAGCACTCAAAGTCGGTATGAGCAGTCAAGTTCGCTCCCATCACAGTTTGGACCACTTGCCGACTTGGGAAATGCACGAAAATCGGCCCGAACGCGGGGGCCGGTCCGCTCTCAAAGTCGAGACCTTCGGCTGAACCACCGGGTCAAATCCGGCCGGGCTAGCCGGCCCCGAGCACGCAAAGCCGGTATGAGCAGTCAAGTTCGCTCCCATCACAGTTTGGACCACTTGCCGACTTGGGAAATGCACGAAAATCGGCCCGAACGCGGGGGCCGGTCCGCTCCCGAAGGCGGGACACTCACCCTAAGCCTGGCCCCACCGCCGGCCAACACACCCTTCAAAATCACACCCATCCGACAATGCTACTCAAAAAGGATCCAAATTCAGAAACACCCCCTTCAAAAGGCACTCCGTCCCCGGCCACACTACCGGGGCATGCTCCCCTGGGCGATAATTAAGCCCCCACGACTAATTGAAGCCAACCACAGCCGCAACTCGAAAGGAGAAGTCAGTAACCAATTCAAAAATGCACTTGGTTACTGACTTCTACAGACTCAAAAAAATTCTAAGTGTCGTTGGTTACTGATTTGTACTGAGCCTAAAAAATTCTAAGTGTCACTGGTTACTGATTTGTACTGAGCCTAAAAAATTCTAAGTGTCACTGGTTACTGATTTGTACTGACTCAAAAAAATTCTAAGTGTCGTTGGTTACTGATTTGTACTGACTGGAAAAAATTCTAAGTGTCACTGGTTACTGATTTGTACTGCCTCAAAAAAATTCTAAGTGTCACTGGTTACTGATTTGTACTGACTCTAAAAAATTCTA
>NW_028270255.1:105000-112500 GCF_037043375.1 Chiloscyllium plagiosum | reverse complement strand
AGCGCCTGTGGACGGACGGCCGGAGTCAACGTGGGGGTGGCCCGTCCTCCAATCGTGTCAAGAGACCCCCGCACCGGCCTCTGACCGAGTTCCCCAAACCTGGGTGACGAGCACCGCAGGGCGGCAGCGCCGTCGCACTTGGCCGGATGGCAGCGGGAAGGACCAGCCTATACACAATAGCGGCCACCCACTCCCAGAGCCGGTCGTGCGGCGCCCGAGGCCGTGCCTCGACTCGTAAGGGGCTTTAACGTGTGCTCAGGCAAGGGTCAGCCCACACCCTTCCTGGCGGCACCCTAGGGATCCAGGCCACTCGCGTCTCTCGCCTTCATTTTGGACACGAGCGCCTGTGGAGGGACGGCCGGAGTCAACGTGGGGATGGCCCGTCCTCCAATCGTGTCAAGAGACCCCCCGCACCGGCCTCTGACCGAGTTCCCCAAACCTGGGTGACGAGCAGCGCAGGGCGGCAGAGCCGTCGCACTTGGCCGGATGGCAGCAGGAAGGACCAGCCTATTCACAATAGCGGCCACCCACTCCCAGAGCCGGTCGTTCGGCGCCCGAGGCCGGCCCTCGACTCGTAAGAGGCTTTAACGTGTGCTCAGGCAAGGGTCAGCCCACACCCTTCCTGGCGGCACCCAAGGGATCCAGGCCACTCGCGTCTCTCGCCTTCATTTTGGACACGAGCACCTGTGGAGGGACGGCCGGAGTCAACGTGGGGATGGCCCGTCCTCCAATCGTGTCAAGAGACCCCCCGCCACGGCCTCTGACCGAGTTCCCCAAACCTGGGTGACGAGCAGCGCAGGGCGGCAGAGCCGTCGCACTTGGCCGGATGGCAGCAGGAAGGACCAGCCTATTCACAATAGCGGCCACCCACTCCCAGAGCCGGTCGTGCGGCGCCCGAGGCCGGCCCTCGACTCGTAAGAGGCTTTACGGAGTGCTCAGGCAAGGGTCAGCCCGCACCCTTCCTGGCAGCACCCAAGGGAACCAGGCCACTCGCGTCTCTCGCCTTCATTTTGGACACGAGCGCCTGTGGAGGGACGGCCGGAGTCAACGTGGGGATGGCCCGTCCTCCAATCGTGTCAAGAGACCCCCCGCCACAGCCTCTGACCGAGTTCCCCAAACCTGGGTGACGAGCACCGCAGGGCGGCAGAGCCGTCGCACTTGGCCGGGTGGCAGCGGGAAGGACCAGCCTATTCACAATAGCGGCCACCCACTCCCAGAGCCGGTCGTGCGGCGCCCGAGGCCGGCCCTCGACTCGTAAGAGGCTTTAGGGAGTGCTCAGGCAAGGGTCAGCCCGCATCCTTCCTGGCAGCACCCAAGGGAACCAGGCCACTCGCGTCTCTCGCCTTCATTTTGGACACGAGCGCCTGTGGAGGGACGGCCGGAGTCAACGTGGGGATTGCCCGCCCTCCAATCGTGTCAAGAGACCTCCACACAGGTCTCTGACCGACTCTTAGAACAGACAGGGAGAGTTTGGCAATTCTGTCAAAAAATTGACAAAGTGTCAAAAATTCGACTTCCAAGAGCTCTCCAGCATGCACTCATACCCGCCATTAGAGTGCTATGCCCGTGGAACCGTTTTTCGGATGCCTTTCAAAAAGGTCCCGCGCCGCCATTTTGTTCTAAAAATCGTGTTCCCAGAAATCTCCGGGTACCCCGCCAACCTCACTGTGTAACAAATGCAAGTGGCACTGAATGGGTCTGAATTTCAAATTTGACTGCATCGCTCTGGAACTCGATCCCCGCAAAACCGTTTGGATTTTTCCCGCTCGGGACTTCCGCGACAGACAAAGTTAAAGTTTTCGGGCTGCAGACACAAAATGACAGTTGGCCATTTGCCGGGCTCAATTCACACAGTTCCTGCGGCACTTCGGAACACATGTTCGGCGCGAGTTTGTGAATCTTTCCCGATGCTTCGGCACTTTCCTCCGCTGACACTTAGAATATTTTTCACACTTTGCTGAAAAATTTTCTAAGTGTTTTTTCCTAAGTTTTTCTGGTTACTGATTTATTATTTTTGATCATTTTTCTAAGTTTTTCTGGTTACTCATTTCTCATTTTCGGGCATTTTTCTAAGTTTTTCTAGTTACTGATTTCTTCTTTTTGGGCATTTTTCTAAGTTTTTCTGGTTACTCATTTCTTCTTTTTGGGCATTTTTCTAAGTTTTTCTGGTTACTCATTTCTCATTTTCGGGCATTTTTCTAAGTTTTTCTAGTTACTGATTTCTTCTTTTTGGGCATTTTTCTAAGTTTTTCTGGTTACTCATTTCTCATTTTCGGGCATTTTTCTAAGTTTTTCTAGTTACTGATTTCTTCTTTTTGGGCATTTTTCTAAGTTTTTCTGGTTACTCATTTCTTCTTTTTGGGCATTTTTCTAAGTTTTTCTGGTTACTCATTTCTTCTTTTTGGGCATTTTTCTAAGTTTTTCTGGTTACTCATTTCTCATTTTCGGGCATTTTTCTAAGTTTTTCTAGTTACTGATTTCTTCTTTTTGGGCATTTTTCTAAGTTTTTCTAGTTACTCATTTCTTCTTTTTGGGCATTTTTCTAAGTTTTTCTGGTTACTCATTTCTCATTTTCGGGCATTTTTCTAAGTTTTTCTAGTTACTGATTTCTTCTTTTTGGGCATTTTTCTAAGTTTTTCTGGTTACTCATTTCTTCTTTTTCGGCATTTTTCTAAGTTTTTCTGGTTACTCATTTCTTCTTTTTGGGCATTTTTCTAAGTTTTTCTGGTTACTCATTTCTCATTTTCGGGCATTTTTCTAAGTTTTTCTAGTTACTGATTTCTTCTTTTTGGGCATTTTTCTAAGTTTTTCTGGTTACTCATTTCTTATTTTTGGGCATTTTTCTAAGTTTTTCTAGTTACTGATTTCTTCTTTTTGGGCATTTTTCTAAGTTTTTCTGGTTACTCATTTCTCATTTTCGGGCATTTTTCTAAGTTTTTCTGGTTACTCATTTCTCATTTTCGGGCATTTTTCTAAGTTTTTCTGGTTACTCATTTCTCGTTTTCGGGCATTTTTCTAAGTTTTTCTGGTTACTGGTTTCTTCTTTTTGGGCATTTTTTCTAAGTTTTTCTGGTTACTGATTTCCCAACGTTGGAAATGCATGAAACTCGGCCTGAACACGGTGGCAGGGTCCGCTCTCGAAGGCGAGACCTTCGGCAGAACCACCGGGTCAAATCCGGCTGGGCTAGCCGGCCTCGAGCACTCAAAGTCGGCACGAGCAGTCAAGTTCGCTCCCATCACAGTCTGGACCCTAAAAAAGTCTAAGTGTCACTGGTGACTGATTTGTACTGACTGAATAAAATTCTAAGTGTCGTTGGTTACTGATTTGTAACCACCGGGTCAAATCCGGCCGGGCTAGCCGGCCTCGAGCACTCAAAGTCGGTATGAGCAGTCAAGTTCGCTCCCATCACAGTCTGGACCCTAAAAAATTCTAAGTGTCACTGGTTACTGATTTGTACTGACTCAAAAAAATTCTAAGTGTCGATGGTTACTGATTTGTACTGACTGAAATAAATTCTAAGTGACGTTGTTTACTGATTTGTAACCACCGGGTCAAATCCGGCCGGGCTAGCCGGCCTCGAGCACTCAAAGTCGGTATGAGCAGTCAAGTTCGCTCCCATCACAGTTTGGACCCTAAAAAAAGTCTAAGTGTCACTGGTTACTGATTTGTACTGAGCCTAAAAAATTCTAAGTGTCACTGGTTACTGATTTGTACTGACTCTAAAAAATTCTAAGTGTCGTTGGTTACTGATTTGTAACCACCGGGTCAAATCCGGCCGGGCTAGCCGGCCTCGAGCACTCAAAGTCGGTATGAGCAGTCAGGTTCGCTCCCATCACAGTTTGGACCACTTGCCGACTTGGGAAATGCACGAAAATCGGCCCCAACGCGGGGGCCGGTCCGCTCTCAAAGTCGAGACCTTCGGCTGAACCACCGGGTCAAATCCGGCCGGGCTAGCCGGCCTCGAGCACTCAAAGTCGGTATGAGCAGTCAGGTTCGCTCCCATCACAGTTTGGACCACTTGCCGACTTGGGAAATGCACGAAAATCGGCCCGAACGCGGGGGCCGGTCCGCTCTCAAAGTCGAGACCTTCGGCTGAACCACCGGGTCAAATCCGGCTGGGCTAGCCGCCCCCGAGCGCTCAAAGTCGGTATGAGCAGTCAAGTTCGGTCCCATCACAGTCTGGACCACTTGCCGACGTTGGAAATGCACGAAATTCACCCTGAACGCGGGGGCCGGTCCGCTCCCGAAGGCGGGACACTCACCCTAAGCCTGGCCCCACCGCCGGCCAACACACCCTTCAAAATCACACCCATCCGACAATGCTACTCAAAAAGGATCCAAATTCAGAAACACCCCCTTCAAAAGGCACTCCGTCCCCGGCCACACTACCGGGGCATGCTCCCCTGGGCGATAATTAAGCCCCCACGACTAATTGAAGCCAACCACAGCCGCAACTCGAAAGGAGAAGTCAGTAACCAATTCAAAAATGCACTTGGTTACTGACTTCTACACACTCAAAAAAATTCTAAGTGTCGTTGGTTACTGATTTGTACTGAGCCTAAAAAATTCTAAGTGTCACTGGTTACTGATTTGTACTGAGCCTAAAAAATTCTAAGTGTCACTGGTTACTGATTTGTACTGACTCAAAAAAATTCTAAGTGTCGTTGGTTACTGATTTGTACTGACTGGAAAAAATTCTAAGTGTCACTGGTTACTGATTTGTACTGCCTCAAAAAAATTCTAAGTGTCACTGGTTACTGATTTGTACTGACTCTAAAAAATTCTAAGTGTCCTTGGTTACTGATTTGTACTGCATCAAAAAAATTCTAAGTGTCGTTGGTTACTGATTTGTACTGCATCAAAAAAATTCTAAGTGTCACTGGTTACTGATTTGTACTGACTCTAAAAAATTCTAAGTGTCACTGGTTACTGATTTGTACTGAGCCTAAAAAATTCTAAGTGTCGTTGGTTACTGATTTGTACTGCCTCGAAAAAATTCTAAGTGTCACTGGTTACTGATTTGTACTGACTGGAAAAAATTCTAAGTGTCGTTGGTTACTGATTTGTACTGACTCAAAAAAATTCTAAGTGTCACTGGTTACTGATTTGTACTGACTGAACAAAATTCTAAGTGTCGATGGTTACTGATTTGTACTGACTGAAATAAATTCTAAGTGACGTTGTTTACTGATTTGTAACCACCGGGTCAAATCCGGCCGGGCTAGCCGGCCTCGAGCACTCAAAGTCGGTATGAGCAGTCAAGTTCGCTCCCATCACAGTTTGGACCCTAAAAAAAGTCTAAGTGTCACTGGTTACTGATTTGTACTGAGCCTAAAAAATTCTAAGTGTCACTGGTTACTGATTTGTACTGACTCTAAAAAATTCTAAGTGTCGTTGGTTACTGATTTGTAACCACCGGGTCAAATCCGGCCGGGCTAGCCGGCCTCGAGCACTCAAAGTCGGTATGAGCAGTCAGGTTCGCTCCCATCACAGTTTGGACCACTTGCCGACTTGGGAAATGCACGAAAATCGGCCCCAACGCGGGGGCCGGTCCGCTCTCAAAGTCGAGACCTTCGGCTGAACCACCGGGTCAAATCCGGCCGGGCTAGCCGGCCTCGAGCACTCAAAGTCGGTATGAGCAGTCAGGTTCGCTCCCATCACAGTTTGGACCACTTGCCGACTTGGGAAATGCACGAAAATCGGCCCGAACGCGGGGGCCGGTCCGCTCTCAAAGTCGAGACCTTCGGCTGAACCACCGGGTCAAATCCGGCTGGGCTAGCCGCCCCCGAGCGCTCAAAGTCGGTATGAGCAGTCAAGTTCGGTCCCATCACAGTCTGGACCACTTGCCGACGTTGGAAATGCACGAAATTCACCCTGAACGCGGGGGCCGGTCCGCTCCCGAAGGCGGGACACTCACCCTAAGCCTGGCCCCACCGCCGGCCAACACACCCTTCAAAATCACACCCATCCGACAATGCTACTCAAAAAGGATCCAAATTCAGAAACACCCCCTTCAAAAGGCACTCCGTCCCCGGCCACACTACCGGGGCATGCTCCCCTGGGCTATAATTAAGCCCCCACGACTAATTGAAGCCAACCACAGCCGCAACTCGAAAGGAGAAGTCAGTAACCAATTCAAAAATGCACTTGGTTACTGACTTCTACAGACTCAAAAAAATTCTAAGTGTCGTTGGTTACTGATTTGTACTGAGCCTAAAAAATTCTAAGTGTCACTGGTTACTGATTTGTACTGAGCCTAAAAAATTCTAAGTGTCACTGGTTACTGATTTGTACTGACTCAAAAAAATTCTAAGTGTCGTTGGTTACTGATTTGTACTGACTGGAAAAAATTCTAAGTGTCACTGGTTACTGATTTGTACTGCCTCAAAAAAATTCTAAGTGTCACTGGTTACTGATTTGTACTGACTCTAAAAAATTCTAAGTGTCCTTGGTTACTGATTTGTACTGCATCAAAAAAATTCTAAGTGTCGTTGGTTACTGATTTGTACTGCATCAAAAAAATTCTAAGTGTCACTGGTTACTGATTTGTACTGACTCTAAAAAATTCTAAGTGTCGTTGGTTACTGATTTGTACTGAGCCTAAAAAATTCTAAGTGTCACTGGTTACTGATTTGTACTGCCTCGAAAAAATTCTAAGTGTCACTGGTTACTGATTTGTACTGACTGGAAAAAATTCTAAGTGTCGTTGGTTACTGATTTGTACTGACTGGAAAAAATTCTAAGTGTCACTGGTTACTGATTTGTACTGACTCAAAAAAATTCTAAGTGTCACTGGTTACTGATTTGTACTGCCTCAAAAAAATTCTAAGTGTCGTTGGTTACTGATTTGTACTGCCTCGAAAAATTTCTAAGTGTCACTGGTTACTGATTTGTACTGACTGGAAAAAATTCTAAGTGTCGTTGGTTACTGATTTGTACTGACTGAATAAAATTCTAAGTGTCACTGGTTACTGATTTGTACTGCCTCAAAAAAATTCTAAGTGTCACTGGTTACTGATTTGTACTGACTCAAAAAAATTCTAAGTGTCGTTGGTTACTGATTTGTACTGAGCCTAAAAAATTCTAAGTGTCACTGGTTACTGATTTGTACTGAGCCTAAAAAATTCTAAGTGTCACTGGTTACTGATTTGTACTGACTCAAAAAAATTCTAAGTGTCGTTGGTTACTGATTTGTACTGACTGGAAAAAATTCTAAGTGTCACTGGTTACTGATTTGTACTGACTCTAAAAAATTCTAAGTGTCACTGGTTACTGATTTGTACTGACTCTAAAAAATTCTAAGTGTCCTTGGTTACTGATTTGTACTGCATCAAAAAAATTCTAAGTGTCGTTGGTTACTGATTTGTACTGCATCAAAAAAATTCTAAGTGTCACTGGTTACTGATTTGTACTGACTCTAAAAAATTCTAAGTGTCGTTGGTTACTGATTTGTACTGAGCCTAAAAAATTCTAAGTGTCACTGGTTACTGATTTGTACT
>NW_028270255.1:85000-90000 GCF_037043375.1 Chiloscyllium plagiosum | reverse complement strand
TGGACGGACGGCCGGAGTCAACGTGGGGATGGCCCGTCCTCCAATCGTGTCAAGAGACCCCCCGCACCGGCCTCTGACCGAGTTCCCCAAACCTGGGTGACGAGCAGCGCAGGGCGGCAGAGCCGTCGCACTTGGCCGGATGGCAGCGGGAAGGACCAGCCTATTCACAATAGCGGCCACCCACTCCCAGAGCCGGTCGTGCGGCGCCCGAGGCCGACCCTCGACTCGTAAGAGGCTTTACAGTGTGCTCAGGCAAGGGCCAGCCTACACCCTTCCTGGCGGCACCCAAGGGATCCAGGCCACTCGCGTCTCTCGCCTTCATTTTGGACACGAGCGCCTGTGGACGGACGGCCGGAGTCAACGTGGGGGTGGCCCGTCCTCCAATCGTGTCAAGAGACCCCCGCACCGGCCTCTGACCGAGTTCCCCAAACCTGGGTGACGAGCACCGCAGGGCGGCAGCGCCGTCGCACTTGGCCGGATGGCAGCGGGAAGGACCAGCCTATACACAATAGCGGCCACCCACTCCCAGAGCCGGTCGTGCGGCGCCCGAGGCCGTGCCTCGACTCGTAAGGGGCTTTAACGTGTGCTCAGGCAAGGGTCAGCCCACACCCTTCCTGGCGGCACCCTAGGGATCCAGGCCACTCGCGTCTCTCGCCTTCATTTTGGACACGAGCGCCTGTGGAGGGACGGCCGGAGTCAACGTGGGGATGGCCCGTCCTCCAATCGTGTCAAGAGACCCCCCGCACCGGCCTCTGACCGAGTTCCCCAAACCTGGGTGACGAGCAGCGCAGGGCGGCAGAGCCGTCGCACTTGGCCGGATGGCAGCAGGAAGGACCAGCCTATTCACAATAGCGGCCACCCACTCCCAGAGCCGGTCGTTCGGCGCCCGAGGCCGGCCCTCGACTCGTAAGAGGCTTTAACGTGTGCTCAGGCAAGGGTCAGCCCACACCCTTCCTGGCGGCACCCAAGGGATCCAGGCCACTCGCGTCTCTCGCCTTCATTTTGGACACGAGCACCTGTGGAGGGACGGCCGGAGTCAACGTGGGGATGGCCCGTCCTCCAATCGTGTCAAGAGACCCCCCGCCACGGCCTCTGACCGAGTTCCCCAAACCTGGGTGACGAGCAGCGCAGGGCGGCAGAGCCGTCGCACTTGGCCGGATGGCAGCAGGAAGGACCAGCCTATTCACAATAGCGGCCACCCACTCCCAGAGCCGGTCGTGCGGCGCCCGAGGCCGGCCCTCGACTCGTAAGAGGCTTTACGGAGTGCTCAGGCAAGGGTCAGCCCGCACCCTTCCTGGCAGCACCCAAGGGAACCAGGCCACTCGCGTCTCTCGCCTTCATTTTGGACACGAGCGCCTGTGGAGGGACGGCCGGAGTCAACGTGGGGATGGCCCGTCCTCCAATCGTGTCAAGAGACCCCCCGCCACAGCCTCTGACCGAGTTCCCCAAACCTGGGTGACGAGCACCGCAGGGCGGCAGAGCCGTCGCACTTGGCCGGGTGGCAGCGGGAAGGACCAGCCTATTCACAATAGCGGCCACCCACTCCCAGAGCCGGTCGTGCGGCGCCCGAGGCCGGCCCTCGACTCGTAAGAGGCTTTAGGGAGTGCTCAGGCAAGGGTCAGCCCGCATCCTTCCTGGCAGCACCCAAGGGAACCAGGCCACTCGCGTCTCTCGCCTTCATTTTGGACACGAGCGCCTGTGGAGGGACGGCCGGAGTCAACGTGGGGATTGCCCGCCCTCCAATCGTGTCAAGAGACCTCCACACAGGTCTCTGACCGACTCTTAGAACAGACAGGGAGAGTTTGGCAATTCTGTCAAAAAATTGACAAAGTGTCAAAAATTCGACTTCCAAGAGCTCTCCAGCATGCACTCATACCCGCCATTAGAGTGCTATGCCCGTGGAACCGTTTTTCGGATGCCTTTCAAAAAGGTCCCGCGCCGCCATTTTGTTCTAAAAATCGTGTTCCCAGAAATCTCCGGGTACCCCGCCAACCTCACTGTGTAACAAATGCAAGTGGCACTGAATGGGTCTGAATTTCAAATTTGACTGCATCGCTCTGGAACTCGATCCCCGCAAAACCGTTTGGATTTTTCCCGCTCGGGACTTCCGCGACAGACAAAGTTAAAGTTTTCGGGCTGCAGACACAAAATGACAGTTGGCCATTTGCCGGGCTCAATTCACACAGTTCCTGCGGCACTTCGGAACACATGTTCGGCGCGAGTTTGTGAATCTTTCCCGATGCTTCGGCACTTTCCTCCGCTGACACTTAGAATATTTTTCACACTTTGCTGAAAAATTTTCTAAGTGTTTTTTCCTAAGTTTTTCTGGTTACTGATTTATTATTTTTGATCATTTTTCTAAGTTTTTCTGGTTACTCATTTCTCATTTTCGGGCATTTTTCTAAGTTTTTCTAGTTACTGATTTCTTCTTTTTGGGCATTTTTCTAAGTTTTTCTGGTTACTCATTTCTTCTTTTTGGGCATTTTTCTAAGTTTTTCTGGTTACTCATTTCTCATTTTCGGGCATTTTTCTAAGTTTTTCTAGTTACTGATTTCTTCTTTTTGGGCATTTTTCTAAGTTTTTCTGGTTACTCATTTCTTCTTTTTGGGCATTTTTCTAAGTTTTTCTGGTTACTCACTTCTTCTTTTTGGGCATTTTTCTAAGTTTTTCTGGTTACTCATTTCTCATTTTCGGGCATTTTTCTAAGTTTTTCTAGTTACTGATTTCTTCTTTTTGGGCATTTTTCTAAGTTTTTCTGGTTACTCATTTCTTCTTTTTGGGCATTTTTCTAAGTTTTTCTGGTTACTCATTTCTTCTTTTTGGGCATTTTTCTAAGTTTTTCTGGTTACTCATTTCTCATTTTCGGGCATTTTTCTAAGTTTTTCTAGTTACTGATTTCTTCTTTTTGGGCATTTTTCTAAGTTTTTCTAGTTACTCATTTCTTCTTTTTGGGCATTTTTCTAAGTTTTTCTGGTTACTCATTTCTCATTTTCGGGCATTTTTCTAAGTTTTTCTAGTTACTGATTTCTTCTTTTTGGGCATTTTTCTAAGTTTTTCTGGTTACTCATTTCTTCTTTTTCGGCATTTTTCTAAGTTTTTCTGGTTACTCATTTCTTCTTTTTGGGCATTTTTCTAAGTTTTTCTGGTTACTCATTTCTCATTTTCGGGCATTTTTCTAAGTTTTTCTAGTTACTGATTTCTTCTTTTTGGGCATTTTTCTAAGTTTTTCTGGTTACTCATTTCTTATTTTTGGGCATTTTTCTAAGTTTTTCTAGTTACTGATTTCTTCTTTTTGGGCATTTTTCTAAGTTTTTCTGGTTACTCATTTCTCATTTTCGGGCATTTTTCTAAGTTTTTCTGGTTACTCATTTCTCATTT
The DNA here is from genome assembly GCF_037043375.1 of Chiloscyllium plagiosum. NCBI lineage: Eukaryota > Metazoa > Chordata > Chondrichthyes > Orectolobiformes > Hemiscylliidae > Chiloscyllium > Chiloscyllium plagiosum. The sequence goes on along the minus strand of NW_028270255.1, from coordinate 86,622 downwards.
TCGGGCATTTTTCTAAGTTTTTCTGGTTACTCATTTCTCGTTTTCGGGCATTTTTCTAAGTTTTTCTGGTTACTGGTTTCTTCTTTTTGGGCATTTTTTCTAAGTTTTTCTGGTTACTGATTTCCCAACGTTGGAAATGCATGAAACTCGGCCTGAACACGGTGGCAGGGTCCGCTCTCGAAGGCGAGACCTTCGGCAGAACCACCGGGTCAAATCCGGCTGGGATAGCCGGCCTCGAGCACTCAAAGTCGGCACGAGCAGTCAAGTTCGCTCCCATCACAGTCTGGACCCTAAAAAAGTCTAAGTGTCACTGGTGACTGATTTGTACTGACTGAATAAAATTCTAAGTGTCGTTGGTTACTGATTTGTAACCACCGGGTCAAATCCGGCCGGGCTAGCCGGCCTCGAGCACTCAAAGTCGGTATGAGCAGTCAAGTTCGCTCCCATCACAGTCTGGACCCTAAAAAATTCTAAGTGTCACTGGTTACTGATTTGTACTGACTCAAAAAAATTCTAAGTGTCGATGGTTACTGATTTGTACTGACTGAAATAAATTCTAAGTGACGTTGTTTACTGATTTGTAACCACCGGGTCAAATCCGGCCGGGCTAGCCGGCCTCGAGCACTCAAAGTCGGTATGAGCAGTCAAGTTCGCTCCCATCACAGTTTGGACCCTAAAAAAAGTCTAAGTGTCACTGGTTACTGATTTGTACTGAGCCTAAAAAATTCTAAGTGTCACTGGTTACTGATTTGTACTGACTCTAAAAAATTCTAAGTGTCGTTGGTTACTGATTTGTAACCACCGGGTCAAATCCGGCCGGGCTAGCCGGCCTCGAGCACTCAAAGTCGGTATGAGCAGTCAGGTTCGCTCCCATCACAGTTTGGACCACTTGCCGACTTGGGAAATGCACGAAAATCGGCCCCAACGCGGGGGCCGGTCCGCTCTCAAAGTCGAGACCTTCGGCTGAACCACCGGGTCAAATCCGGCCGGGCTAGCCGGCCTCGAGCACTCAAAGTCGGTATGAGCAGTCAGGTTCGCTCCCATCACAGTTTGGACCACTTGCCGACTTGGGAAATGCACGAAAATCGGCCCGAACGCGGGGGCCGGTCCGCTCTCAAAGTCGAGACCTTCGGCTGAACCACCGGGTCAAATCCGGCTGGGCTAGCCGCCCCCGAGCGCTCAAAGTCGGTATGAGCAGTCAAGTTCGGTCCCATCACAGTCTGGACCACTTGCCGACGTTGGAAATGCACGAAATTCACCCTGAACGCGGGGGCCGGTCCGCTCCCGAAGGCGGGACACTCACCCTAAGCCTGGCCCCACCGCCGGCCAACACACCCTTCAAAATCACACCCATCCGACAATGCTACTCAAAAAGGATCCAAATTCAGAAACACCCCCTTCAAAAGGCACTCCGTCCCCGGCCACACTACCGGGGCATGCTCCCCTGGGCGATAATTAAGCCCCCACGACTAATTGAAGCCAACCACAGCCGCAACTCGAAAGGAGAAGTCAGTAACCAATTCAAAAATGCACTTGGTTACTGACTTCTACAGACTCAAAAAAATTCTAAGTGTCGTTGGTTACTGATTTGTACTGAGCCTAAAAAATTCTAAGTGTCACTG
>NW_028270255.1:40000-72500 GCF_037043375.1 Chiloscyllium plagiosum | reverse complement strand
ACGAGCGCCTGTGGAGGAACGGCCGGATACAACGTGGGGATTGCCCGCCCTCCAGTCGTTTCAAGAGACCTCTGCCCCGGCCTCTGACCGAGTTGCACAAACCTGGGTGTGCTCAGGCAAGGGTCAGACCACATCCTTCATGGCAACACCCAAAGGGAACCAAGGCCACTCGCGTCTCTCGCCTTTCATTTTGGACACGAGCGCCTGTGGAGGGACGGCCGGATTCAACGTGGGGATTGCCCGCCCTCCAATCGTTCCAAGAGACCTCTGCCCCGGCCTCTGACTGAGTTGCACAAACCTTGGTGTGCTCAGGCAAGGGTCAGACCACATCCTTCCTGGCAACACCCAAGGCAAGCAAGGCCACTCGCGTCTCTCGCCTTTCATTTTCGACACGAGCGCCTGTGGAGGGACGGCCGGATTCAACGTGGGGATTGCCCGCCCTCCAATCGTTCCAAGAGACCTCTGCCCCGGCCTCTGACTGAGTTGCACAAACCTTGGTGTGCTCAGGCAAGGGTCAGACCACATCCTTCCTGGCAACACCCAAAGGGAACCAAGGCCACTCGCGTCTCTCGCCTTTCATTTTGGACACGAGCGCCTGTGGAGGGACGGCCGGATTCAACGTGGGGATTGCCCGCCCTCCAGTCGTTTCAAGAGACCTCTGCCCCGGCCTCTGAACGGAGTTGCACAAACCTTGGTGTGCTCAGGCAAGGGGCAGCCCTCATCCTTCCTGGCAACACCCAAGGCAAGCAAGGCCACTCGCGTCTCTCGCCTTTCATTTTCGACACGAGCGCCTGTGGAGGGACGGCCGGATACAACGTGGGGATTGCCCGCCCTCCAATCGTTCCAAGAGACCTCTGCCCCGGCCTCTGACTGAGTTGCACAAACCTTGGTGTGCTCAGGCAAGGGTCAGACCACATCCTTCCTGGCAACACCCAAGGGAACCAAGGCCACTCGCGTCTCTCGCCTTCAATTTCGGCACGAGCGCCTGTGGAGGGACGGCCGGATTCAACGTGGGGATTGCCCGCCCTCCAGTCGTTTCAAGAGACCTCTGCCCCCGGCCTCTGACTGAGTTGCACAAACCTTGGTGTGCTCAGGCAAGGGTCAGACCACATCCTTCCTGGCAACACACAAGGGAAGCAAGGCCACTCGCCTCTCTCGCCTTCAATTTCGGCACGAGCGCCTGTGGAGGGACGGCCGGATTCAACGTGGGGATTGCCCGCCCTCCAGTCGTTTCAAGAGACCTCTGCCCCGGCCTCTGACCGAGTTGCAAAAACCTGGGTGTGCTCAGGCAAGGGTCAGCCCGCATCCTTCCTGGCAACACCCAAAGGGAACCAAGGCCACTCACGTCTCTCTCGCCTTTCATTTTCGACACGAGCGCCTGTGGAGGGACGTCCGGATTCAACGTGGGGATGGCCCGTCCTCCAATCGTGTCAAGAGACCTCCGCCTTCGGCCTCTGACCGACTTGCACAAACCTGGGTGACGAGCACCGCAGGGCGGCAGAGCCGTCGCACTTGGCCGGGTGGCAGCGGGAAGGACCAGCCTATTCACAATAGCGGCCACCCACTCCCAGAGCCGGTCGTGCGGCACCCGAGGCCGACCCTCGACTCGTAAGAGGCTTTAACGTGTGCTCAGGCAAGGGTCAGCCCACACCCTTCCTGGCGGCACCCAAGGGATCCAGGCCACTCGCGTCTCTCGCCTTCGTTTTGGACACGAGCGCCTGTGGACGGACGGCCGGAGTCAACGTGGGGATGGCCCGTCCTCCAATCGTGTCAAGAGACCCCCCGCACCGGCCTCTGACCGAGTTCCCCAAACCTGGGTGACGAGCAGCGCAGGGCGGCAGAGCCGTCGCACTTGGCCGGATGGCAGCGGGAAGGACCAGCCTATTCACAATAGCGGCCACCCACTCCCAGAGCCGGTCGTGCGGCGCCCGAGGCCGACCCTCGACTCGTAAGAGGCTTTACAGTGTGCTCAGGCAAGGGCCAGCCTACACCCTTCCTGGCGGCACCCAAGGGATCCAGGCCACTCGCGTCTCTCGCCTTCATTTTGGACACGAGCGCCTGTGGACGGACGGCCGGAGTCAACGTGGGGGTGGCCCGTCCTCCAATCGTGTCAAGAGACCCCCGCACCGGCCTCTGACCGAGTTCCCCAAACCTGGGTGACGAGCACCGCAGGGCGGCAGCGCCGTCGCACTTGGCCGGATGGCAGCGGGAAGGACCAGCCTATACACAATAGCGGCCACCCACTCCCAGAGCCGGTCGTGCGGCGCCCGAGGCCGTGCCTCGACTCGTAAGGGGCTTTAACGTGTGCTCAGGCAAGGGTCAGCCCACACCCTTCCTGGCGGCACCCTAGGGATCCAGGCCACTCGCGTCTCTCGCCTTCATTTTGGACACGAGCGCCTGTGGAGGGACGGCCGGAGTCAACGTGGGGATGGCCCGTCCTCCAATCGTGTCAAGAGACCCCCCGCACCGGCCTCTGACCGAGTTCCCCAAACCTGGGTGACGAGCAGCGCAGGGCGGCAGAGCCGTCGCACTTGGCCGGATGGCAGCAGGAAGGACCAGCCTATTCACAATAGCGGCCACCCACTCCCAGAGCCGGTCGTTCGGCGCCCGAGGCCGGCCCTCGACTCGTAAGAGGCTTTAACGTGTGCTCAGGCAAGGGTCAGCCCACACCCTTCCTGGCGGCACCCAAGGGATCCAGGCCACTCGCGTCTCTCGCCTTCATTTTGGACACGAGCACCTGTGGAGGGACGGCCGGAGTCAACGTGGGGATGGCCCGTCCTCCAATCGTGTCAAGAGACCCCCCGCCACGGCCTCTGACCGAGTTCCCCAAACCTGGGTGACGAGCAGCGCAGGGCGGCAGAGCCGTCGCACTTGGCCGGATGGCAGCAGGAAGGACCAGCCTATTCACAATAGCGGCCACCCACTCCCAGAGCCGGTCGTGCGGCGCCCGAGGCCGGCCCTCGACTCGTAAGAGGCTTTACGGAGTGCTCAGGCAAGGGTCAGCCCGCACCCTTCCTGGCAGCACCCAAGGGAACCAGGCCACTCGCGTCTCTCGCCTTCATTTTGGACACGAGCGCCTGTGGAGGGACGGCCGGAGTCAACGTGGGGATGGCCCGTCCTCCAATCGTGTCAAGAGACCCCCCGCCACAGCCTCTGACCGAGTTCCCCAAACCTGGGTGACGAGCACCGCAGGGCGGCAGAGCCGTCGCACTTGGCCGGGTGGCAGCGGGAAGGACCAGCCTATTCACAATAGCGGCCACCCACTCCCAGAGCCGGTCGTGCGGCGCCCGAGGCCGGCCCTCGACTCGTAAGAGGCTTTAGGGAGTGCTCAGGCAAGGGTCAGCCCGCATCCTTCCTGGCAGCACCCAAGGGAACCAGGCCACTCGCGTCTCTCGCCTTCATTTTGGACACGAGCGCCTGTGGAGGGACGGCCGGAGTCAACGTGGGGATTGCCCGCCCTCCAATCGTGTCAAGAGACCTCCACACAGGTCTCTGACCGACTCTTAGAACAGACAGGGAGAGTTTGGCAATTCTGTCAAAAAATTGACAAAGTGTCAAAAATTCGACTTCCAAGAGCTCTCCAGCATGCACTCATACCCGCCATTAGAGTGCTATGCCCGTGGAACCGTTTTTCGGATGCCTTTCAAAAAGGTCCCGCGCCGCCATTTTGTTCTAAAAATCGTGTTCCCAGAAATCTCCGGGTACCCCGCCAACCTCACTGTGTAACAAATGCAAGTGGCACTGAATGGGTCTGAATTTCAAATTTGACTGCATCGCTCTGGAACTCGATCCCCGCAAAACCGTTTGGATTTTTCCCGCTCGGGACTTCCGCGACAGACAAAGTTAAAGTTTTCGGGCTGCAGACACAAAATGACAGTTGGCCATTTGCCGGGCTCAATTCACACAGTTCCTGCGGCACTTCGGAACACATGTTCGGCGCGAGTTTGTGAATCTTTCCCGATGCTTCGGCACTTTCCTCCGCTGACACTTAGAATATTTTTCACACTTTGCTGAAAAATTTTCTAAGTGTTTTTTCCTAAGTTTTTCTGGTTACTGATTTATTATTTTTGATCATTTTTCTAAGTTTTTCTGGTTACTCATTTCTCATTTTCGGGCATTTTTCTAAGTTTTTCTAGTTACTGATTTCTTCTTTTTGGGCATTTTTCTAAGTTTTTCTGGTTACTCATTTCTTCTTTTTGGGCATTTTTCTAAGTTTTTCTGGTTACTCATTTCTCATTTTCGGGCATTTTTCTAAGTTTTTCTAGTTACTGATTTCTTCTTTTTGGGCATTTTTCTAAGTTTTTCTGGTTACTCATTTCTTCTTTTTGGGCATTTTTCTAAGTTTTTCTGGTTACTCACTTCTTCTTTTTGGGCATTTTTCTAAGTTTTTCTGGTTACTCATTTCTCATTTTCGGGCATTTTTCTAAGTTTTTCTAGTTACTGATTTCTTCTTTTTGGGCATTTTTCTAAGTTTTTCTGGTTACTCATTTCTTCTTTTTGGGCATTTTTCTAAGTTTTTCTGGTTACTCATTTCTTCTTTTTGGGCATTTTTCTAAGTTTTTCTGGTTACTCATTTCTCATTTTCGGGCATTTTTCTAAGTTTTTCTAGTTACTGATTTCTTCTTTTTGGGCATTTTTCTAAGTTTTTCTAGTTACTCATTTCTTCTTTTTGGGCATTTTTCTAAGTTTTTCTGGTTACTCATTTCTCATTTTCGGGCATTTTTCTAAGTTTTTCTAGTTACTGATTTCTTCTTTTTGGGCATTTTTCTAAGTTTTTCTGGTTACTCATTTCTTCTTTTTCGGCATTTTTCTAAGTTTTTCTGGTTACTCATTTCTTCTTTTTGGGCATTTTTCTAAGTTTTTCTGGTTACTCATTTCTCATTTTCGGGCATTTTTCTAAGTTTTTCTAGTTACTGATTTCTTCTTTTTGGGCATTTTTCTAAGTTTTTCTGGTTACTCATTTCTTATTTTTGGGCATTTTTCTAAGTTTTTCTAGTTACTGATTTCTTCTTTTTGGGCATTTTTCTAAGTTTTTCTGGTTACTCATTTCTCATTTTCGGGCATTTTTCTAAGTTTTTCTGGTTACTCATTTCTCATTTTCGGGCATTTTTCTAAGTTTTTCTGGTTACTCATTTCTCGTTTTCGGGCATTTTTCTAAGTTTTTCTGGTTACTGGTTTCTTCTTTTTGGGCATTTTTTCTAAGTTTTTCTGGTTACTGATTTCCCAACGTTGGAAATGCATGAAACTCGGCCTGAACACGGTGGCAGGGTCCGCTCTCGAAGGCGAGACCTTCGGCAGAACCACCGGGTCAAATCCGGCTGGGCTAGCCGGCCTCGAGCACTCAAAGTCGGCACGAGCAGTCAAGTTCGCTCCCATCACAGTCTGGACCCTAAAAAAGTCTAAGTGTCACTGGTGACTGATTTGTACTGACTGAATAAAATTCTAAGTGTCGTTGGTTACTGATTTGTAACCACCGGGTCAAATCCGGCCGGGCTAGCCGGCCTCGAGCACTCAAAGTCGGTATGAGCAGTCAAGTTCGCTCCCATCACAGTCTGGACCCTAAAAAATTCTAAGTGTCACTGGTTACTGATTTGTACTGACTCAAAAAAATTCTAAGTGTCGATGGTTACTGATTTGTACTGACTGAAATAAATTCTAAGTGACGTTGTTTACTGATTTGTAACCACCGGGTCAAATCCGGCCGGGCTAGCCGGCCTCGAGCACTCAAAGTCGGTATGAGCAGTCAAGTTCGCTCCCATCACAGTTTGGACCCTAAAAAAAGTCTAAGTGTCACTGGTTACTGATTTGTACTGAGCCTAAAAAATTCTAAGTGTCACTGGTTACTGATTTGTACTGACTCTAAAAAATTCTAAGTGTCGTTGGTTACTGATTTGTAACCACCGGGTCAAATCCGGCCGGGCTAGCCGGCCTCGAGCACTCAAAGTCGGTATGAGCAGTCAGGTTCGCTCCCATCACAGTTTGGACCACTTGCCGACTTGGGAAATGCACGAAAATCGGCCCCAACGCGGGGGCCGGTCCGCTCTCAAAGTCGAGACCTTCGGCTGAACCACCGGGTCAAATCCGGCCGGGCTAGCCGGCCTCGAGCACTCAAAGTCGGTATGAGCAGTCAGGTTCGCTCCCATCACAGTTTGGACCACTTGCCGACTTGGGAAATGCACGAAAATCGGCCCGAACGCGGGGGCCGGTCCGCTCTCAAAGTCGAGACCTTCGGCTGAACCACCGGGTCAAATCCGGCTGGGCTAGCCGCCCCCGAGCGCTCAAAGTCGGTATGAGCAGTCAAGTTCGGTCCCATCACAGTCTGGACCACTTGCCGACGTTGGAAATGCACGAAATTCACCCTGAACGCGGGGGCCGGTCCGCTCCCGAAGGCGGGACACTCACCCTAAGCCTGGCCCCACCGCCGGCCAACACACCCTTCAAAATCACACCCATCCGACAATGCTACTCAAAAAGGATCCAAATTCAGAAACACCCCCTTCAAAAGGCACTCCGTCCCCGGCCACACTACCGGGGCATGCTCCCCTGGGCGATAATTAAGCCCCCACGACTAATTGAAGCCAACCACAGCCGCAACTCGAAAGGAGAAGTCAGTAACCAATTCAAAAATGCACTTGGTTACTGACTTCTACACACTCAAAAAAATTCTAAGTGTCGTTGGTTACTGATTTGTACTGAGCCTAAAAAATTCTAAGTGTCACTGGTTACTGATTTGTACTGAGCCTAAAAAATTCTAAGTGTCACTGGTTACTGATTTGTACTGACTCAAAAAAATTCTAAGTGTCGTTGGTTACTGATTTGTACTGACTGGAAAAAATTCTAAGTGTCACTGGTTACTGATTTGTACTGCATCAAAAAAAATCTAAGTGTCACTGGTTACTGATTTGTACTGACTCAAAAAAATTCTAAGTGTCACTGGTTACTGATTTGTACTGACTGGAAAAAATTCTAAGTGTCGTTGGTTACTGATTTGTACTGCATCAAAAAAATTCTAAGTGTCACTGGTTACTGATTTGTACTGACTCTAAAAAATTCTAAGTGTCCTTGGTTACTGATTTGTACTGACTGGAAAAAATTCTAAGTGTCACTGGTTACTGATTTGTACTGACTCAAAAAAATTCTAAGTGTCGTTGGTTACTGATTTGTACTGCCTCGAAAAAATTCTAAGTGTTCTTGGTTACTGATTTGTACTGACTGGAAAAAATTCTAAGTGTCACTGGTTACTGATTTGTACTGAGCCTAAAAAATTCTAAGTGTCACTGGTTACTGATTTGTACTGCCTCAAAAAAATTCTAAGTGTCGTTGGTTACTGATTTGTACTGCCTCGAAAAATTTCTAAGTGTCACTGGTTACTGATTTGTACTGACTGGAAAAAATTCTAAGTGTCGTTGGTTACTGATTTGTACTGACTGGAAAAAATTCTAAGTGTCACTGGTTACTGATTTGTACTGCCTCAAAAAAATTCTAAGTGTCACTGGTTACTGATTTGTACTGACTCTAAAAAATTCTAAGTGTCCTTGGTTACTGATTTGTACTGCATCAAAAAAATTCTAAGTGTCGTTGGTTACTGATTTGTACTGCATCAAAAAAATTCTAAGTGTCACTGGTTACTGATTTGTACTGACTCTAAAAAATTCTAAGTGTCACTGGTTACTGATTTGTACTGAGCCTAAAAAATTCTAAGTGTCGTTGGTTACTGATTTGTACTGCCTCGAAAAAATTCTAAGTGTCACTGGTTACTGATTTGTACTGACTGGAAAAAATTCTAAGTGTCGTTGGTTACTGATTTGTACTGACTCAAAAAAATTCTAAGTGTCACTGGTTACTGATTTGTACTGACTGAACAAAATTCTAAGTGTCGATGGTTACTGATTTGTACTGACTGAAATAAATTCTAAGTGACGTTGTTTACTGATTTGTAACCACCGGGTCAAATCCGGCCGGGCTAGCCGGCCTCGAGCACTCAAAGTCGGTATGAGCAGTCAAGTTCGCTCCCATCACAGTTTGGACCCTAAAAAAAGTCTAAGTGTCACTGGTTACTGATTTGTACTGAGCCTAAAAAATTCTAAGTGTCACTGGTTACTGATTTGTACTGACTCTAAAAAATTCTAAGTGTCGTTGGTTACTGATTTGTAACCACCGGGTCAAATCCGGCCGGGCTAGCCGGCCTCGAGCACTCAAAGTCGGTATGAGCAGTCAGGTTCGCTCCCATCACAGTTTGGACCACTTGCCGACTTGGGAAATGCACGAAAATCGGCCCCAACGCGGGGGCCGGTCCGCTCTCAAAGTCGAGACCTTCGGCTGAACCACCGGGTCAAATCCGGCCGGGCTAGCCGGCCTCGAGCACTCAAAGTCGGTATGAGCAGTCAGGTTCGCTCCCATCACAGTTTGGACCACTTGCCGACTTGGGAAATGCACGAAAATCGGCCCCAACGCGGGGGCCGGTCCGCTCTCAAAGTCGAGACCTTCGGCTGAACCACCGGGTCAAATCCGGCTGGGCTAGCCGCCCCCGAGCGCTCAAAGTCGGTATGAGCAGTCAAGTTCGGTCCCATCACAGTCTGGACCACTTGCCGACGTTGGAAATGCACGAAATTCACCCTGAACGCGGGGGCCGGTCCGCTCCCGAAGGCGGGACACTCACCCTAAGCCTGGCCCCACCGCCGGCCAACACACCCTTCAAAATCACACCCATCCGACAATGCTACTCAAAAAGGATCCAAATTCAGAAACACCCCCTTCAAAAGGCACTCCGTCCCCGGCCACACTACCGGGGCATGCTCCCCTGGGCGATAATTAAGCCCCCACGACTAATTGAAGCCAACCACAGCCGCAACTCGAAAGGAGAAGTCAGTAACCAATTCAAAAATGCACTTGGTTACTGACTTCTACACACTCAAAAAAATTCTAAGTGTCGTTGGTTACTGATTTGTACTGAGCCTAAAAAATTCTAAGTGTCACTGGTTACTGATTTGTACTGAGCCTAAAAAATTCTAAGTGTCACTGGTTACTGATTTGTACTGACTCAAAAAAATTCTAAGTGTCGTTGGTTACTGATTTGTACTGACTGGAAAAAATTCTAAGTGTCACTGGTTACTGATTTGTACTGCCTCAAAAAAATTCTAAGTGTCACTGGTTACTGATTTGTACTGACTCTAAAAAATTCTAAGTGTCCTTGGTTACTGATTTGTACTGCATCAAAAAAATTCTAAGTGTCGTTGGTTACTGATTTGTACTGCATCAAAAAAATTCTAAGTGTCACTGGTTACTGATTTGTACTGACTCTAAAAAATTCTAAGTGTCGTTGGTTACTGATTTGTACTGAGCCTAAAAAATTCTAAGTGTCACTGGTTACTGATTTGTACTGCCTCGAAAAAATTCTAAGTGTCACTGGTTACTGATTTGTACTGACTGGAAAAAATTCTAAGTGTCGTTGGTTACTGATTTGTACTGACTGGAAAAAATTCTAAGTGTCACTGGTTACTGATTTGTACTGACTCAAAAAAATTCTAAGTGTCGTTGGTTACTGATTTGTACTGCCTCGAAAAAATTCTAAGTGTTCTTGGTTACTGATTTGTACTGACTGGAAAAAATTCTAAGTGTCACTGGTTACTGATTTGTACTGAGCCTAAAAAATTCTAAGTGTCACTGGTTACTGATTTGTACTGCCTCAAAAAAATTCTAAGTGTCGTTGGTTACTGATTTGTACTGCCTCGAAAAATTTCTAAGTGTCACTGGTTACTGATTTGTACTGACTGGAAAAAATTCTAAGTGTCGTTGGTTACTGATTTGTACTGACTGGAAAAAATTCTAAGTGTCACTGGTTACTGATTTGTACTGCCTCAAAAAAATTCTAAGTGTCACTGGTTACTGATTTGTACTGACTCTAAAAAATTCTAAGTGTCCTTGGTTACTGATTTGTACTGCATCAAAAAAATTCTAAGTGTCGTTGGTTACTGATTTGTACTGCATCAAAAAAATTCTAAGTGTCACTGGTTACTGATTTGTACTGACTCTAAAAAATTCTAAGTGTCACTGGTTACTGATTTGTACTGAGCCTAAAAAATTCTAAGTGTCGTTGGTTACTGATTTGTACTGCCTCGAAAAAATTCTAAGTGTCACTGGTTACTGATTTGTACTGACTGGAAAAAATTCTAAGTGTCGTTGGTTACTGATTTGTACTGACTCAAAAAAATTCTAAGTGTCACTGGTTACTGATTTGTACTGACTGAACAAAATTCTAAGTGTCGATGGTTACTGATTTGTACTGACTGAAATAAATTCTAAGTGACGTTGTTTACTGATTTGTAACCACCGGGTCAAATCCGGCCGGGCTAGCCGGCCTCGAGCACTCAAAGTCGGTATGAGCAGTCAAGTTCGCTCCCATCACAGTTTGGACCCTAAAAAAAGTCTAAGTGTCACTGGTTACTGATTTGTACTGAGCCTAAAAAATTCTAAGTGTCACTGGTTACTGATTTGTACTGACTCTAAAAAATTCTAAGTGTCGTTGGTTACTGATTTGTAACCACCGGGTCAAATCCGGCCGGGCTAGCCGGCCTCGAGCACTCAAAGTCGGTATGAGCAGTCAGGTTCGCTCCCATCACAGTTTGGACCACTTGCCGACTTGGGAAATGCACGAAAATCGGCCCCAACGCGGGGGCCGGTCCGCTCTCAAAGTCGAGACCTTCGGCTGAACCACCGGGTCAAATCCGGCCGGGCTAGCCGGCCTCGAGCACTCAAAGTCGGTATGAGCAGTCAGGTTCGCTCCCATCACAGTTTGGACCACTTGCCGACTTGGGAAATGCACGAAAATCGGCCCGAACGCGGGGGCCGGTCCGCTCTCAAAGTCGAGACCTTCGGCTGAACCACCGGGTCAAATCCGGCTGGGCTAGCCGCCCCCGAGCGCTCAAAGTCGGTATGAGCAGTCAAGTTCGGTCCCATCACAGTCTGGACCACTTGCCGACGTTGGAAATGCACGAAATTCACCCTGAACGCGGGGGCCGGTCCGCTCCCGAAGGCGGGACACTCACCCTAAGCCTGGCCCCACCGCCGGCCAACACACCCTTCAAAATCACACCCATCCGACAATGCTACTCAAAAAGGATCCAAATTCAGAAACACCCCCTTCAAAAGGCACTCCGTCCCCGGCCACACTACCGGGGCATGCTCCCCTGGGCGATAATTAAGCCCCCACGACTAATTGAAGCCAACCACAGCCGCAACTCGAAAGGAGAAGTCAGTAACCAATTCAAAAATGCACTTGGTTACTGACTTCTACACACTCAAAAAAATTCTAAGTGTCGTTGGTTACTGATTTGTACTGAGCCTAAAAAATTCTAAGTGTCACTGGTTACTGATTTGTACTGAGCCTAAAAAATTCTAAGTGTCACTGGTTACTGATTTGTACTGACTCAAAAAAATTCTAAGTGTCGTTGGTTACTGATTTGTACTGACTGGAAAAAATTCTAAGTGTCACTGGTTACTGATTTGTACTGCCTCAAAAAAATTCTAAGTGTCACTGGTTACTGATTTGTACTGACTCTAAAAAATTCTAAGTGTCCTTGGTTACTGATTTGTACTGCATCAAAAAAATTCTAAGTGTCGTTGGTTACTGATTTGTACTGCATCAAAAAAATTCTAAGTGTCACTGGTTACTGATTTGTACTGACTCTAAAAAATTCTAAGTGTCACTGGTTACTGATTTGTACTGAGCCTAAAAAATTCTAAGTGTCGTTGGTTACTGATTTGTACTGCCTCGAAAAAATTCTAAGTGTCACTGGTTACTGATTTGTACTGACTGGAAAAAATTCTAAGTGTCGTTGGTTACTGATTTGTACTGACTCAAAAAAATTCTAAGTGTCACTGGTTACTGATTTGTACTGACTGAACAAAATTCTAAGTGTCGATGGTTACTGATTTGTACTGACTGAAATAAATTCTAAGTGACGTTGTTTACTGATTTGTAACCACCGGGTCAAATCCGGCCGGGCTAGCCGGCCTCGAGCACTCAAAGTCGGTATGAGCAGTCAAGTTCGCTCCCATCACAGTTTGGACCCTAAAAAAAGTCTAAGTGTCACTGGTTACTGATTTGTACTGAGCCTAAAAAATTCTAAGTGTCACTGGTTACTGATTTGTACTGACTCTAAAAAATTCTAAGTGTCGTTGGTTACTGATTTGTAACCACCGGGTCAAATCCGGCCGGGCTAGCCGGCCTCGAGCACTCAAAGTCGGTATGAGCAGTCAGGTTCGCTCCCATCACAGTTTGGACCACTTGCCGACTTGGGAAATGCACGAAAATCGGCCCCAACGCGGGGGCCGGTCCGCTCTCAAAGTCGAGACCTTCGGCTGAACCACCGGGTCAAATCCGGCCGGGCTAGCCGGCCTCGAGCACTCAAAGTCGGTATGAGCAGTCAGGTTCGCTCCCATCACAGTTTGGACCACTTGCCGACTTGGGAAATGCACGAAAATCGGCCCGAACGCGGGGGCCGGTCCGCTCTCAAAGTCGAGACCTTCGGCTGAACCACCGGGTCAAATCCGGCTGGGCTAGCCGCCCCCGAGCGCTCAAAGTCGGTATGAGCAGTCAAGTTCGGTCCCATCACAGTCTGGACCACTTGCCGACGTTGGAAATGCACGAAATTCACCCTGAACGCGGGGGCCGGTCCGCTCCCGAAGGCGGGACACTCACCCTAAGCCTGGCCCCACCGCCGGCCAACACACCCTTCAAAATCACACCCATCCGACAATGCTACTCAAAAAGGATCCAAATTCAGAAACACCCCCTTCAAAAGGCACTCCGTCCCCGGCCACACTACCGGGGCATGCTCCCCTGGGCGATAATTAAGCCCCCACGACTAATTGAAGCCAACCACAGCCGCAACTCGAAAGGAGAAGTCAGTAACCAATTCAAAAATGCACTTGGTTACTGACTTCTACACACTCAAAAAAATTCTAAGTGTCGTTGGTTACTGATTTGTACTGAGCCTAAAAAATTCTAAGTGTCACTGGTTACTGATTTGTACTGAGCCTAAAAAATTCTAAGTGTCACTGGTTACTGATTTGTACTGACTCAAAAAAATTCTAAGTGTCGTTGGTTACTGATTTGTACTGACTGGAAAAAATTCTAAGTGTCACTGGTTACTGATTTGTACTGCCTCAAAAAAAATCTAAGTGTCACTGGTTACTGATTTGTACTGACTCAAAAAAATTCTAAGTGTCACTGGTTACTGATTTGTACTGACTGGAAAAAATTCTAAGTGTCGTTGGTTACTGATTTGTACTGCATCAAAAAAATTCTAAGTGTCACTGGTTACTGATTTGTACTGACTCTAAAAAATTCTAAGTGTCCTTGGTTACTGATTTGTACTGCATCAAAAAAATTCTAAGTGTCGTTGGTTACTGATTTGTACTGACTGGAAAAAATTCTAAGTGTCACTGGTTACTGATTTGTACTGACTCAAAAAAATTCTAAGTGTCGTTGGTTACTGATTTGTACTGCCTCGAAAAAATTCTAAGTGTTCTTGGTTACTGATTTGTACTGACTGGAAAAAATTCTAAGTGTCACTGGTTACTGATTTGTACTGAGCCTAAAAAATTCTAAGTGTCACTGGTTACTGATTTGTACTGCCTCAAAAAAATTCTAAGTGTCGTTGGTTACTGATTTGTACTGCCTCGAAAAATTTCTAAGTGTCACTGGTTACTGATTTGTACTGACTGGAAAAAATTCTAAGTGTCGTTGGTTACTGATTTGTACTGACTGGAAAAAATTCTAAGTGTCACTGGTTACTGATTTGTACTGCCTCAAAAAAATTCTAAGTGTCACTGGTTACTGATTTGTACTGACTCTAAAAAATTCTAAGTGTCCTTGGTTACTGATTTGTACTGCATCAAAAAAATTCTAAGTGTCGTTGGTTACTGATTTGTACTGCATCAAAAAAATTCTAAGTGTCACTGGTTACTGATTTGTACTGACTCTAAAAAATTCTAAGTGTCACTGGTTACTGATTTGTACTGAGCCTAAAAAATTCTAAGTGTCGTTGGTTACTGATTTGTACTGCCTCGAAAAAATTCTAAGTGTCACTGGTTACTGATTTGTACTGACTGGAAAAAATTCTAAGTGTCGTTGGTTACTGATTTGTACTGACTCAAAAAAATTCTAAGTGTCACTGGTTACTGATTTGTACTGACTGAACAAAATTCTAAGTGTCGATGGTTACTGATTTGTACTGACTGAAATAAATTCTAAGTGACGTTGTTTACTGATTTGTAACCACCGGGTCAAATCCGGCCGGGCTAGCCGGCCTCGAGCACTCAAAGTCGGTATGAGCAGTCAAGTTCGCTCCCATCACAGTTTGGACCCTAAAAAAAGTCTAAGTGTCACTGGTTACTGATTTGTACTGAGCCTAAAAAATTCTAAGTGTCACTGGTTACTGATTTGTACTGACTCTAAAAAATTCTAAGTGTCGTTGGTTACTGATTTGTAACCACCGGGTCAAATCCGGCCGGGCTAGCCGGCCTCGAGCACTCAAAGTCGGTATGAGCAGTCAGGTTCGCTCCCATCACAGTTTGGACCACTTGCCGACTTGGGAAATGCACGAAAATCGGCCCCAACGCGGGGGCCGGTCCGCTCTCAAAGTCGAGACCTTCGGCTGAACCACCGGGTCAAATCCGGCCGGGCTAGCCGGCCTCGAGCACTCAAAGTCGGTATGAGCAGTCAGGTTCGCTCCCATCACAGTTTGGACCACTTGCCGACTTGGGAAATGCACGAAAATCGGCCCCAACGCGGGGGCCGGTCCGCTCTCAAAGTCGAGACCTTCGGCTGAACCACCGGGTCAAATCCGGCTGGGCTAGCCGCCCCCGAGCGCTCAAAGTCGGTATGAGCAGTCAAGTTCGGTCCCATCACAGTCTGGACCACTTGCCGACGTTGGAAATGCACGAAATTCACCCTGAACGCGGGGGCCGGTCCGCTCCCGAAGGCGGGACACTCACCCTAAGCCTGGCCCCACCGCCGGCCAACACACCCTTCAAAATCACACCCATCCGACAATGCTACTCAAAAAGGATCCAAATTCAGAAACACCCCCTTCAAAAGGCACTCCGTCCCCGGCCACACTACCGGGGCATGCTCCCCTGGGCGATAATTAAGCCCCCACGACTAATTGAAGCCAACCACAGCCGCAACTCGAAAGGAGAAGTCAGTAACCAATTCAAAAATGCACTTGGTTACTGACTTCTACACACTCAAAAAAATTCTAAGTGTCGTTGGTTACTGATTTGTACTGAGCCTAAAAAATTCTAAGTGTCACTGGTTACTGATTTGTACTGAGCCTAAAAAATTCTAAGTGTCACTGGTTACTGATTTGTACTGACTCAAAAAAATTCTAAGTGTCGTTGGTTACTGATTTGTACTGACTGGAAAAAATTCTAAGTGTCACTGGTTACTGATTTGTACTGCCTCAAAAAAATTCTAAGTGTCACTGGTTACTGATTTGTACTGACTCTAAAAAATTCTAAGTGTCCTTGGTTACTGATTTGTACTGCATCAAAAAAATTCTAAGTGTCGTTGGTTACTGATTTGTACTGCATCAAAAAAATTCTAAGTGTCACTGGTTACTGATTTGTACTGACTCTAAAAAATTCTAAGTGTCCTTGGTTACTGATTTGTACTGCATCAAAAAAATTCTAAGTGTCGTTGGTTACTGATTTGTACTGACTGGAAAAAATTCTAAGTGTCACTGGTTACTGATTTGTACTGACTCAAAAAAATTCTAAGTGTCGTTGGTTACTGATTTGTACTGCCTCGAAAAAATTCTAAGTGTTCTTGGTTACTGATTTGTACTGACTGGAAAAAATTCTAAGTGTCACTGGTTACTGATTTGTACTGAGCCTAAAAAATTCTAAGTGTCACTGGTTACTGATTTGTACTGCCTCAAAAAAATTCTAAGTGTCGTTGGTTACTGATTTGTACTGCCTCGAAAAATTTCTAAGTGTCACTGGTTACTGATTTGTACTGACTGGAAAAAATTCTAAGTGTCGTTGGTTACTGATTTGTACTGACTGAATAAAATTCTAAGTGTCACTGGTTACTGATTTGTACTGCCTCAAAAAAATTCTAAGTGTCACTGGTTACTGATTTGTACTGACTCTAAAAAATTCTAAGTGTCCTTGGTTACTGATTTGTACTGCATCAAAAAAATTCTAAGTGTCGTTGGTTACTGATTTGTACTGCATCAAAAAAATTCTAAGTGTCACTGGTTACTGATTTGTACTGACTCTAAAAAATTCTAAGTGTCACTGGTTACTGATTTGTACTGAGCCTAAAAAATTCTAAGTGTCGTTGGTTACTGATTTGTACTGCCTCGAAAAAATTCTAAGTGTCACTGGTTACTGATTTGTACTGACTGGAAAAAATTCTAAGTGTCGTTGGTTACTGATTTGTACTGACTCAAAAAAATTCTAAGTGTCACTGGTTACTGATTTGTACTGACTGAACAAAATTCTAAGTGTCGATGGTTACTGATTTGTACTGACTGAAATAAATTCTAAGTGACGTTGTTTACTGATTTGTAACCACCGGGTCAAATCCGGCCGGGCTAGCCGGCCTCGAGCACTCAAAGTCGGTATGAGCAGTCAAGTTCGCTCCCATCACAGTTTGGACCCTAAAAAAAGTCTAAGTGTCACTGGTTACTGATTTGTACTGAGCCTAAAAAATTCTAAGTGTCACTGGTTACTGATTTGTACTGACTCTAAAAAATTCTAAGTGTCGTTGGTTACTGATTTGTAACCACCGGGTCAAATCCGGCCGGGCTAGCCGGCCTCGAGCACTCAAAGTCGGTATGAGCAGTCAGGTTCGCTCCCATCACAGTTTGGACCACTTGCCGACTTGGGAAATGCACGAAAATCGGCCCCAACGCGGGGGCCGGTCCGCTCTCAAAGTCGAGACCTTCGGCTGAACCACCGGGTCAAATCCGGCCGGGCTAGCCGGCCTCGAGCACTCAAAGTCGGTATGAGCAGTCAGGTTCGCTCCCATCACAGTTTGGACCACTTGCCGACTTGGGAAATGCACGAAAATCGGCCCGAACGCGGGGGCCGGTCCGCTCTCAAAGTCGAGACCTTCGGCTGAACCACCGGGTCAAATCCGGCTGGGCTAGCCGCCCCCGAGCGCTCAAAGTCGGTATGAGCAGTCAAGTTCGGTCCCATCACAGTCTGGACCACTTGCCGACGTTGGAAATGCACGAAATTCACCCTGAACGCGGGGGCCGGTCCGCTCCCGAAGGCGGGACACTCACCCTAAGCCTGGCCCCACCGCCGGCCAACACACCCTTCAAAATCACACCCATCCGACAATGCTACTCAAAAAGGATCCAAATTCAGAAACACCCCCTTCAAAAGGCACTCCGTCCCCGGCCACACTACCGGGGCATGCTCCCCTGGGCGATAATTAAGCCCCCACGACTAATTGAAGCCAACCACAGCCGCAACTCGAAAGGAGAAGTCAGTAACCAATTCAAAAATGCACTTGGTTACTGACTTCTACACACTCAAAAAAATTCTAAGTGTCGTTGGTTACTGATTTGTACTGAGCCTAAAAAATTCTAAGTGTCACTGGTTACTGATTTGTACTGAGCCTAAAAAATTCTAAGTGTCACTGGTTACTGATTTGTACTGACTCAAAAAAATTCTAAGTGTCGTTGGTTACTGATTTGTACTGACTGGAAAAAATTCTAAGTGTCACTGGTTACTGATTTGTACTGCCTCAAAAAAAATCTAAGTGTCACTGGTTACTGATTTGTACTGACTCAAAAAAATTCTAAGTGTCACTGGTTACTGATTTGTACTGACTGGAAAAAATTCTAAGTGTCGTTGGTTACTGATTTGTACTGCATCAAAAAAATTCTAAGTGTCACTGGTTACTGATTTGTACTGACTCTAAAAAATTCTAAGTGTCCTTGGTTACTGATTTGTACTGACTGGAAAAAATTCTAAGTGTCACTGGTTACTGATTTGTACTGACTCAAAAAAATTCTAAGTGTCGTTGGTTACTGATTTGTACTGCCTCGAAAAAATTCTAAGTGTTCTTGGTTACTGATTTGTACTGACTGGAAAAAATTCTAAGTGTCACTGGTTACTGATTTGTACTGAGCCTAAAAAATTCTAAGTGTCACTGGTTACTGATTTGTACTGCCTCAAAAAAATTCTAAGTGTCGTTGGTTACTGATTTGTACTGCCTCGAAAAATTTCTAAGTGTCACTGGTTACTGATTTGTACTGACTGGAAAAAATTCTAAGTGTCGTTGGTTACTGATTTGTACTGACTGAATAAAATTCTAAGTGTCACTGGTTACTGATTTGTACTGCCTCAAAAAAATTCTAAGTGTCACTGGTTACTGATTTGTACTGACTCTAAAAAATTCTAAGTGTCCTTGGTTACTGATTTGTACTGCATCAAAAAAATTCTAAGTGTCGTTGGTTACTGATTTGTACTGCATCAAAAAAATTCTAAGTGTCACTGGTTACTGATTTGTACTGACTCTAAAAAATTCTAAGTGTCACTGGTTACTGATTTGTACTGAGCCTAAAAAATTCTAAGTGTCGTTGGTTACTGATTTGTACTGCCTCGAAAAAATTCTAAGTGTCACTGGTTACTGATTTGTACTGACTGGAAAAAATTCTAAGTGTCGTTGGTTACTGATTTGTACTGACTCAAAAAAATTCTAAGTGTCACTGGTTACTGATTTGTACTGACTGAACAAAATTCTAAGTGTCGATGGTTACTGATTTGTACTGACTGAAATAAATTCTAAGTGACGTTGTTTACTGATTTGTAACCACCGGGTCAAATCCGGCCGGGCTAGCCGGCCTCGAGCACTCAAAGTCGGTATGAGCAGTCAAGTTCGCTCCCATCACAGTTTGGACCCTAAAAAAAGTCTAAGTGTCACTGGTTACTGATTTGTACTGAGCCTAAAAAATTCTAAGTGTCACTGGTTACTGATTTGTACTGACTCTAAAAAATTCTAAGTGTCGTTGGTTACTGATTTGTAACCACCGGGTCAAATCCGGCCGGGCTAGCCGGCCTCGAGCACTCAAAGTCGGTATGAGCAGTCAGGTTCGCTCCCATCACAGTTTGGACCACTTGCCGACTTGGGAAATGCACGAAAATCGGCCCCAACGCGGGGGCCGGTCCGCTCTCAAAGTCGAGACCTTCGGCTGAACCACCGGGTCAAATCCGGCCGGGCTAGCCGGCCTCGAGCACTCAAAGTCGGTATGAGCAGTCAGGTTCGCTCCCATCACAGTTTGGACCACTTGCCGACTTGGGAAATGCACGAAAATCGGCCCGAACGCGGGGGCCGGTCCGCTCTCAAAGTCGAGACCTTCGGCTGAACCACCGGGTCAAATCCGGCTGGGCTAGCCGCCCCCGAGCGCTCAAAGTCGGTATGAGCAGTCAAGTTCGGTCCCATCACAGTCTGGACCACTTGCCGACGTTGGAAATGCACGAAATTCACCCTGAACGCGGGGGCCGGTCCGCTCCCGAAGGCGGGACACTCACCCTAAGCCTGGCCCCACCGCCGGCCAACACACCCTTCAAAATCACACCCATCCGACAATGCTACTCAAAAAGGATCCAAATTCAGAAACACCCCCTTCAAAAGGCACTCCGTCCCCGGCCACACTACCGGGGCATGCTCCCCTGGGCGATAATTAAGCCCCCACGACTAATTGAAGCCAACCACAGCCGCAACTCGAAAGGAGAAGTCAGTAACCAATTCAAAAATGCACTTGGTTACTGACTTCTACACACTCAAAAAAATTCTAAGTGTCGTTGGTTACTGATTTGTACTGAGCCTAAAAAATTCTAAGTGTCACTGGTTACTGATTTGTACTGAGCCTAAAAAATTCTAAGTGTCACTGGTTACTGATTTGTACTGACTCAAAAAAATTCTAAGTGTCGTTGGTTACTGATTTGTACTGACTGGAAAAAATTCTAAGTGTCACTGGTTACTGATTTGTACTGCCTCAAAAAAATTCTAAGTGTCACTGGTTACTGATTTGTACTGACTCTAAAAAATTCTAAGTGTCCTTGGTTACTGATTTGTACTGCATCAAAAAAATTCTAAGTGTCGTTGGTTACTGATTTGTACTGCATCAAAAAAATTCTAAGTGTCACTGGTTACTGATTTGTACTGACTCTAAAAAATTCTAAGTGTCGTTGGTTACTGATTTGTACTGAGCCTAAAAAATTCTAAGTGTCACTGGTTACTGATTTGTACTGCCTCGAAAAAATTCTAAGTGTCACTGGTTACTGATTTGTACTGACTGGAAAAAATTCTAAGTGTCGTTGGTTACTGATTTGTACTGACTGGAAAAAATTCTAAGTGTCACTGGTTACTGATTTGTACTGACTCAAAAAAATTCTAAGTGTCACTGGTTACTGATTTGTACTGCCTCAAAAAAATTCTAAGTGTCGTTGGTTACTGATTTGTACTGCCTCGAAAAATTTCTAAGTGTCACTGGTTACTGATTTGTACTGACTGGAAAAAATTCTAAGTGTCGTTGGTTACTGATTTGTACTGACTGAATAAAATTCTAAGTGTCACTGGTTACTGATTTGTACTGCCTCAAAAAAATTCTAAGTGTCACTGGTTACTGATTTGTACTGACTCAAAAAAATTCTAAGTGTCGTTGGTTACTGATTTGTACTGAGCCTAAAAAATTCTAAGTGTCACTGGTTACTGATTTGTACTGAGCCTAAAAAATTCTAAGTGTCACTGGTTACTGATTTGTACTGACTCAAAAAAATTCTAAGTGTCGTTGGTTACTGATTTGTACTGACTGGAAAAAATTCTAAGTGTCACTGGTTACTGATTTGTACTGCCTCAAAAAAATTCTAAGTGTCACTGGTTACTGATTTGTACTGACTCTAAAAAATTCTAAGTGTCCTTGGTTACTGATTTGTACTGCATCAAAAAAATTCTAAGTGTCGTTGGTTACTGATTTGTACTGCATCAAAAAAATTCTAAGTGTCACTGGTTACTGATTTGTACTGACTCTAAAAAATTCTAAGTGTCGTTGGTTACTGATTTGTACTGAGCCTAAAAAATTCTAAGTGTCACTGGTTACTGATTTGTACTGCCTCGAAAAAATTCTAAGTGTCACTGGTTACTGATTTGTACTGACTGGAAAAAATTCTAAGTGTCGTTGGTTACTGATTTGTACTGACTCAAAAAAATTCTAAGTGTCACTGGTTACTGATTTGTACTGACTGGAAAAAATTCTAAGTGTCGTTGGTTACTGATTTGTACTGACTCAAAAAAATTCTAAGTGTCACTGGTTACTGATTTGTACTGCCTCGAAAAAATTCTAAGTGTCACTGGTTACTGATTTGTACTGCCTCGAAAAAATTCTAAGTGTCACTGGTTACTGATTTGTACTGACTCAAAAAAATTCTAAGTGTCGTTGGTTACTGATTTGTACTGAGCCTAAAAAATTCTAAGTGTCACTGGTTACTGATTTGTACTGACTCAAAAAAATTCTAAGTGTCGTTGGTTACTGATTTGTACTGAGCCTAAAAAATTCTAAGTGTCACTGGTTACTGATTTGTACTGCCTCGAAAAAATTCTAAGTGTCACTGGTTACTGATTTGTACTGACTGGAAAAAATTCTAAGTGTCGTTGGTTACTGATTTGTACTGACTCAAAAAAATTCTAAGTGTCACTGGTTACTGATTTGTACTGACTGGAAAAAATTCTAAGTGTCGTTGGTTACTGATTTGTACTGACTCAAAAAAATTCTAAGTGTCACTGGTTACTGATTTGTACTGACTCAAAAAAATTCTAAGTGTCGTTGGTTACTGATTTGTACTGACTGGAAAAAATTCTAAGTGTCGATGGTTACTGATTTGTACTGACTGAAATAAATTCTAAGTGACGTTGTTTACTGATTTGTAACCACCGGGTCAAATCCGGCCGGGCTAGCCGGCCTCGAGCACTCAAAGTCGGTATGAGCAGTCAAGTTCGGTCCCATCACAGTCTGGACCACTTGCCGACGTTGGAAATGCACGAAATTCACCCTGAACGCGGGGGCCGGTCCG
Organism: Chiloscyllium plagiosum; assembly: GCF_037043375.1. Lineage (NCBI taxonomy): Eukaryota > Metazoa > Chordata > Chondrichthyes > Orectolobiformes > Hemiscylliidae > Chiloscyllium > Chiloscyllium plagiosum. Next base: position 50,402 of record NW_028270255.1, on the reverse strand, counting down.
CTCCCGAAGGCGGGACACTCACCCTAAGCCTGGCCCCACCGCCGGCCAACACACCCTTCAAAATTACACCCATCCGACAATGCTACTCAAAAAGGATCCAAATTCAGAAACACCCCCTTCAAAAGGCACTCCGTCCCCGGCCACACTACCGGGGCATGCTCCCCTGGGCGATAATTAAGCCCCCACGACTAATTGAAGCCAACCACAGCCGCAACTCGAAAGGAGAAGTCAGTAACCAATTCAAAAATGCACTTGGTTACTGACTTCTACACACTCAAAAAAATTCTAAGTGTCGTTGGTTACTGATTTGTACTGAGCCTAAAAAATTCTAAGTGTCACTGGTTACTGATTTGTACTGAGCCTAAAAAATTCTAAGTGTCACTGGTTACTGATTTGTACTGACTCAAAAAAATTCTAAGTGTCGTTGGTTACTGATTTGTACTGACTGGAAAAAATTCTAAGTGTCACTGGTTACTGATTTGTACTGCCTCAAAAAAATTCTAAGTGTCACTGGTTACTGATTTGTACTGACTCTAAAAAATTCTAAGTGTCCTTGGTTACTGATTTGTACTGCATCAAAAAAATTCTAAGTGTCGTTGGTTACTGATTTGTACTGCATCAAAAAAATTCTAAGTGTCACTGGTTACTGATTTGTACTGACTCTAAAAAATTCTAAGTGTCCTTGGTTACTGATTTGTACTGCATCAAAAAAATTCTAAGTGTCGTTGGTTACTGATTTGTACTGACTGGAAAAAATTCTAAGTGTCACTGGTTACTGATTTGTACTGACTCAAAAAAATTCTAAGTGTCGTTGGTTACTGATTTGTACTGCCTCGAAAAAATTCTAAGTGTTCTTGGTTACTGATTTGTACTGACTGGAAAAAATTCTAAGTGTCACTGGTTACTGATTTGTACTGAGCCTAAAAAATTCTAAGTGTCACTGGTTACTGATTTGTACTGCCTCAAAAAAATTCTAAGTGTCGTTGGTTACTGATTTGTACTGCCTCGAAAAATTTCTAAGTGTCACTGGTTACTGATTTGTACTGACTGGAAAAAATTCTAAGTGTCGTTGGTTACTGATTTGTACTGACTGAATAAAATTCTAAGTGTCACTGGTTACTGATTTGTACTGCCTCAAAAAAATTCTAAGTGTCACTGGTTACTGATTTGTACTGACTCTAAAAAATTCTAAGTGTCCTTGGTTACTGATTTGTACTGCATCAAAAAAATTCTAAGTGTCGTTGGTTACTGATTTGTACTGCATCAAAAAAATTCTAAGTGTCACTGGTTACTGATTTGTACTGACTCTAAAAAATTCTAAGTGTCACTGGTTACTGATTTGTACTGAGCCTAAAAAATTCTAAGTGTCGTTGGTTACTGATTTGTACTGCCTCGAAAAAATTCTAAGTGTCACTGGTTACTGATTTGTACTGACTGGAAAAAATTCTAAGTGTCGTTGGTTACTGATTTGTACTGACTCAAAAAAATTCTAAGTGTCACTGGTTACTGATTTGTACTGACTGAACAAAATTCTAAGTGTCGATGGTTACTGATTTGTACTGACTGAAATAAATTCTAAGTGACGTTGTTTACTGATTTGTAACCACCGGGTCAAATCCGGCCGGGCTAGCCGGCCTCGAGCACTCAAAGTCGGTATGAGCAGTCAAGTTCGCTCCCATCACAGTTTGGACCCTAAAAAAAGTCTAAGTGTCACTGGTTACTGATTTGTACTGAGCCTAAAAAATTCTAAGTGTCACTGGTTACTGATTTGTACTGACTCTAAAAAATTCTAAGTGTCGTTGGTTACTGATTTGTAACCACCGGGTCAAATCCGGCCGGGCTAGCCGGCCTCGAGCACTCAAAGTCGGTATGAGCAGTCAGGTTCGCTCCCATCACAGTTTGGACCACTTGCCGACTTGGGAAATGCACGAAAATCGGCCCCAACGCGGGGGCCGGTCCGCTCTCAAAGTCGAGACCTTCGGCTGAACCACCGGGTCAAATCCGGCCGGGCTAGCCGGCCTCGAGCACTCAAAGTCGGTATGAGCAGTCAGGTTCGCTCCCATCACAGTTTGGACCACTTGCCGACTTGGGAAATGCACGAAAATCGGCCCGAACGCGGGGGCCGGTCCGCTCTCAAAGTCGAGACCTTCGGCTGAACCACCGGGTCAAATCCGGCTGGGCTAGCCGCCCCCGAGCGCTCAAAGTCGGTATGAGCAGTCAAGTTCGGTCCCATCACAGTCTGGACCACTTGCCGACGTTGGAAATGCACGAAATTCACCCTGAACGCGGGGGCCGGTCCGCTCCCGAAGGCGGGACACTCACCCTAAGCCTGGCCCCACCGCCGGCCAACACACCCTTCAAAATCACACCCATCCGACAATGCTACTCAAAAAGGATCCAAATTCAGAAACACCCCCTTCAAAAGGCACTCCGTCCCCGGCCACACTACCGGGGCATGCTCCCCTGGGCGATAATTAAGCCCCCACGACTAATTGAAGCCAACCACAGCCGCAACTCGAAAGGAGAAGTCAGTAACCAATTCAAAAATGCACTTGGTTACTGACTTCTACACACTCAAAAAAATTCTAAGTGTCGTTGGTTACTGATTTGTACTGAGCCTAAAAAATTCTAAGTGTCACTGGTTACTGATTTGTACTGAGCCTAAAAAATTCTAAGTGTCACTGGTTACTGATTTGTACTGACTCAAAAAAATTCTAAGTGTCGTTGGTTACTGATTTGTACTGACTGGAAAAAATTCTAAGTGTCACTGGTTACTGATTTGTACTGCCTCAAAAAAAATCTAAGTGTCACTGGTTACTGATTTGTACTGACTCAAAAAAATTCTAAGTGTCACTGGTTACTGATTTGTACTGACTGGAAAAAATTCTAAGTGTCGTTGGTTACTGATTTGTACTGCATCAAAAAAATTCTAAGTGTCACTGGTTACTGATTTGTACTGACTCTAAAAAATTCTAAGTGTCCTTGGTTACTGATTTGTACTGACTGGAAAAAATTCTAAGTGTCACTGGTTACTGATTTGTACTGACTCAAAAAAATTCTAAGTGTCGTTGGTTACTGATTTGTACTGCCTCGAAAAAATTCTAAGTGTTCTTGGTTACTGATTTGTACTGACTGGAAAAAATTCTAAGTGTCACTGGTTACTGATTTGTACTGAGCCTAAAAAATTCTAAGTGTCACTGGTTACTGATTTGTACTGCCTCAAAAAAATTCTAAGTGTCGTTGGTTACTGATTTGTACTGCCTCGAAAAATTTCTAAGTGTCACTGGTTACTGATTTGTACTGACTGGAAAAAATTCTAAGTGTCGTTGGTTACTGATTTGTACTGACTGAATAAAATTCTAAGTGTCACTGGTTACTGATTTGTACTGCCTCAAAAAAATTCTAAGTGTCACTGGTTACTGATTTGTACTGACTCTAAAAAATTCTAAGTGTCCTTGGTTACTGATTTGTACTGCATCAAAAAAATTCTAAGTGTCGTTGGTTACTGATTTGTACTGCATCAAAAAAATTCTAAGTGTCACTGGTTACTGATTTGTACTGACTCTAAAAAATTCTAAGTGTCACTGGTTACTGATTTGTACTGAGCCTAAAAAATTCTAAGTGTCGTTGGTTACTGATTTGTACTGCCTCGAAAAAATTCTAAGTGTCACTGGTTACTGATTTGTACTGACTGGAAAAAATTCTAAGTGTCGTTGGTTACTGATTTGTACTGACTCAAAAAAATTCTAAGTGTCACTGGTTACTGATTTGTACTGACTGAACAAAATTCTAAGTGTCGATGGTTACTGATTTGTACTGACTGAAATAAATTCTAAGTGACGTTGTTTACTGATTTGTAACCACCGGGTCAAATCCGGCCGGGCTAGCCGGCCTCGAGCACTCAAAGTCGGTATGAGCAGTCAAGTTCGCTCCCATCACAGTTTGGACCCTAAAAAAAGTCTAAGTGTCACTGGTTACTGATTTGTACTGAGCCTAAAAAATTCTAAGTGTCACTGGTTACTGATTTGTACTGACTCTAAAAAATTCTAAGTGTCGTTGGTTACTGATTTGTAACCACCGGGTCAAATCCGGCCGGGCTAGCCGGCCTCGAGCACTCAAAGTCGGTATGAGCAGTCAGGTTCGCTCCCATCACAGTTTGGACCACTTGCCGACTTGGGAAATGCACGAAAATCGGCCCCAACGCGGGGGCCGGTCCGCTCTCAAAGTCGAGACCTTCGGCTGAACCACCGGGTCAAATCCGGCCGGGCTAGCCGGCCTCGAGCACTCAAAGTCGGTATGAGCAGTCAGGTTCGCTCCCATCACAGTTTGGACCACTTGCCGACTTGGGAAATGCACGAAAATCGGCCCGAACGCGGGGGCCGGTCCGCTCTCAAAGTCGAGACCTTCGGCTGAACCACCGGGTCAAATCCGGCTGGGCTAGCCGCCCCCGAGCGCTCAAAGTCGGTATGAGCAGTCAAGTTCGGTCCCATCACAGTCTGGACCACTTGCCGACGTTGGAAATGCACGAAATTCACCCTGAACGCGGGGGCCGGTCCGCTCCCGAAGGCGGGACACTCACCCTAAGCCTGGCCCCACCGCCGGCCAACACACCCTTCAAAATCACACCCATCCGACAATGCTACTCAAAAAGGATCCAAATTCAGAAACACCCCCTTCAAAAGGCACTCCGTCCCCGGCCACACTACCGGGGCATGCTCCCCTGGGCGATAATTAAGCCCCCACGACTAATTGAAGCCAACCACAGCCGCAACTCGAAAGGAGAAGTCAGTAACCAATTCAAAAATGCACTTGGTTACTGACTTCTACACACTCAAAAAAATTCTAAGTGTCGTTGGTTACTGATTTGTACTGAGCCTAAAAAATTCTAAGTGTCACTGGTTACTGATTTGTACTGAGCCTAAAAAATTCTAAGTGTCACTGGTTACTGATTTGTACTGACTCAAAAAAATTCTAAGTGTCGTTGGTTACTGATTTGTACTGACTGGAAAAAATTCTAAGTGTCACTGGTTACTGATTTGTACTGCCTCAAAAAAATTCTAAGTGTCACTGGTTACTGATTTGTACTGACTCTAAAAAATTCTAAGTGTCCTTGGTTACTGATTTGTACTGCATCAAAAAAATTCTAAGTGTCGTTGGTTACTGATTTGTACTGCATCAAAAAAATTCTAAGTGTCACTGGTTACTGATTTGTACTGACTCTAAAAAATTCTAAGTGTCGTTGGTTACTGATTTGTACTGAGCCTAAAAAATTCTAAGTGTCACTGGTTACTGATTTGTACTGCCTCGAAAAAATTCTAAGTGTCACTGGTTACTGATTTGTACTGACTGGAAAAAATTCTAAGTGTCGTTGGTTACTGATTTGTACTGACTGGAAAAAATTCTAAGTGTCACTGGTTACTGATTTGTACTGACTCAAAAAAATTCTAAGTGTCACTGGTTACTGATTTGTACTGCCTCAAAAAAATTCTAAGTGTCGTTGGTTACTGATTTGTACTGCCTCGAAAAATTTCTAAGTGTCACTGGTTACTGATTTGTACTGACTGGAAAAAATTCTAAGTGTCGTTGGTTACTGATTTGTACTGACTGAATAAAATTCTAAGTGTCACTGGTTACTGATTTGTACTGCCTCAAAAAAATTCTAAGTGTCACTGGTTACTGATTTGTACTGACTCAAAAAAATTCTAAGTGTCGTTGGTTACTGATTTGTACTGAGCCTAAAAAATTCTAAGTGTCACTGGTTACTGATTTGTACTGAGCCTAAAAAATTCTAAGTGTCACTGGTTACTGATTTGTACTGACTCAAAAAAATTCTAAGTGTCGTTGGTTACTGATTTGTACTGACTGGAAAAAATTCTAAGTGTCACTGGTTACTGATTTGTACTGCCTCAAAAAAATTCTAAGTGTCACTGGTTACTGATTTGTACTGACTCTAAAAAATTCTAAGTGTCGTTGGTTACTGATTTGTACTGCATCAAAAAAATTCTAAGTGTCACTGGTTACTGATTTGTACTGACTCTAAAAAATTCTAAGTGTCGTTGGTTACTGATTTGTACTGAGCCTAAAAAATTCTAAGTGTCACTGGTTACTGATTTGTACTGCCTCGAAAAAATTCTAAGTGTCACTGGTTACTGATTTGTACTGACTGGAAAAAATTCTAAGTGTCGTTGGTTACTGATTTGTACTGACTCAAAAAAATTCTAAGTGTCACTGGTTACTGATTTGTACTGACTGGAAAAAATTCTAAGTGTCGTTGGTTACTGATTTGTACTGACTCAAAAAAATTCTAAGTGTCACTGGTTACTGATTTGTACTGCCTCGAAAAAATTCTAAGTGTCACTGGTTACTGATTTGTACTGCCTCGAAAAAATTCTAAGTGTCACTGGTTACTGATTTGTACTGACTCAAAAAAATTCTAAGTGTCGTTGGTTACTGATTTGTACTGAGCCTAAAAAATTCTAAGTGTCACTGGTTACTGATTTGTACTGACTCAAAAAAATTCTAAGTGTCGTTGGTTACTGATTTGTACTGAGCCTAAAAAATTCTAAGTGTCACTGGTTACTGATTTGTACTGCCTCGAAAAAATTCTAAGTGTCACTGGTTACTGATTTGTACTGACTGGAAAAAATTCTAAGTGTCGTTGGTTACTGATTTGTACTGACTCAAAAAAATTCTAAGTGTCACTGGTTACTGATTTGTACTGACTGGAAAAAATTCTAAGTGTCGTTGGTTACTGATTTGTACTGACTCAAAAAAATTCTAAGTGTCACTGGTTACTGATTTGTACTGACTCAAAAAAATTCTAAGTGTCGTTGGTTACTGATTTGTACTGACTGGAAAAAATTCTAAGTGTCGATGGTTACTGATTTGTACTGACTGAAATAAATTCTAAGTGACGTTGTTTACTGATTTGTAACCACCGGGTCAAATCCGGCCGGGCTAGCCGGCCTCGAGCACTCAAAGTCGGTATGAGCAGTCAAGTTCGGTCCCATCACAGTCTGGACCACTTGCCGACGTTGGAAATGCACGAAATTCACCCTGAACGCGGGGGCCGGTCCGCTCCCGAAGGCGGGACACTCACCCTAAGCCTGGCCCCACCGCCGGCCAACACACCCTTCAAAATCACACCCATCCGACAATGCTACTCAAAAAGGATCCAAATTCAGAAACACCCCCTTCAAAAGGCACTCCGTCCCCGGCCACACTACCGGGGCATGCTCCCCTGGGCGATAATTAAGCCCCCACGACTAATTGAAGCCAACCACAGCCGCAACTCGAAAGGAGAAGTCAGTAACCAATTCAAAAATGCACTTGGTTACTGACTTCTACACACTCAAAAAAATTCTAAGTGTCGTTGGTTACTGATTTGTACTGAGCCTAAAAAATTCTAAGTGTCACTGGTTACTGATTTGTACTGAGCCTAAAAAATTCTAAGTGTCACTGGTTACTGATTTGTACTGACTCAAAAAAATTCTAAGTGTCGTTGGTTACTGATTTGTACTGACTGGAAAAAATTCTAAGTGTCACTGGTTACTGATTTGTACTGCCTCAAAAAAATTCTAAGTGTCACTGGTTACTGATTTGTACTGACTCTAAAAAATTCTAAGTGTCCTTGGTTACTGATTTGTACTGCATCAAAAAAATTCTAAGTGTCGTTGGTTACTGATTTGTACTGCATCAAAAAAATTCTAAGTGTCACTGGTTACTGATTTGTACTGACTCTAAAAAATTCTAAGTGTCACTGGTTACTGATTTGTACTGAGCCTAAAAAATTCTAAGTGTCGTTGGTTACTGATTTGTACTGCCTCGAAAAAATTCTAAGTGTCACTGGTTACTGATTTGTACTGACTGGAAAAAATTCTAAGTGTCGTTGGTTACTGATTTGTACTGACTCAAAAAAATTCTAAGTGTCACTGGTTACTGATTTGTACTGACTGAACAAAATTCTAAGTGTCGATGGTTACTGATTTGTACTGACTGAAATAAATTCTAAGTGACGTTGTTTACTGATTTGTAACCACCGGGTCAAATCCGGCCGGGCTAGCCGGCCTCGAGCACTCAAAGTCGGTATGAGCAGTCAAGTTCGCTCCCATCACAGTTTGGACCCTAAAAAAAGTCTAAGTGTCACTGGTTACTGATTTGTACTGAGCCTAAAAAATTCTAAGTGTCACTGGTTACTGATTTGTACTGCCTCAAAAAAATTCTAAGTGTCACTGGTTACTGATTTGTACTGACTCAAAAAATTTCTAAGTGTCGTTGGTTACTGATTTGTACTGAGCCTAAAAAATTCTAAGTGTCACTGGTTACTGATTTGTACTGAGCCTAAAAAATTCTAAGTGTCACTGGTTACTGATTTGTACTGACTCAAAAAAATTCTAAGTGTCGTTGGTTACTGATTTGTACTGACTGGAAAAAATTCTAAGTGTCACTGGTTACTGATTTGTACTGCCTCAAAAAAATTCTAAGTGTCACTGGTTACTGATTTGTACTGACTCTAAAAAATTCTAAGTGTCCTTGGTTACTGATTTGTACTGCATCAAAAAAATTCTAAGTGTCGTTGGTTACTGATTTGTACTGCATCAAAAAAATTCTAAGTGTCACTGGTTACTGATTTGTACTGACTCTAAAAAATTCTAAGTGTCGTTGGTTACTGATTTGTACTGAGCCTAAAAAATTCTAAGTGTCACTGGTTACTGATTTGTACTGCCTCGAAAAAATTCTAAGTGTCACTGGTTACTGATTTGTACTGACTGGAAAAAATTCTAAGTGTCGTTGGTTACTGATTTGTACTGACTCAAAAAAATTCTAAGTGTCACTGGTTACTGATTTGTACTGACTGAACAAAATTCTAAGTGTCGATGGTTACTGATTTGTACTGACTGAAATAAATTCTAAGTGACGTTGTTTACTGATTTGTAACCACCGGGTCAAATCCGGCCGGGCTAGCCGGCCTCGAGCACTCAAAGTCGGTATGAGCAGTCAAGTTCGCTCCCATCACAGTTTGGACCCTAAAAAAAGTCTAAGTGTCACTGGTTACTGATTTGTACTGAGCCTAAAAAATTCTAAGTGTCACTGGTTACTGATTTGTACTGACTCTAAAAAATTCTAAGTGTCGTTGGTTACTGATTTGTAACCACCGGGTCAAATCCGGCCGGGCTAGCCGGCCTCGAGCACTCAAAGTCGGTATGAGCAGTCAGGTTCGCTCCCATCACAGTTTGGACCACTTGCCGACTTGGGAAATGCACGAAAATCGGCCCCAACGCGGGGGCCGGTCCGCTCTCAAAGTCGAGACCTTCGGCTGAACCACCGGGTCAAATCCGGCCGGGCTAGCCGGCCTCGAGCACTCAAAGTCGGTATGAGCAGTCAGGTTCGCTCCCATCACAGTTTGGACCACTTGCCGACTTGGGAAATGCACGAAAATCGGCCCCAACGCGGGGGCCGGTCCGCTCTCAAAGTCGAGACCTTCGGCTGAACCACCGGGTCAAATCCGGCTGGGCTAGCCGCCCCCGAGCGCTCAAAGTCGGTATGAGCAGTCAAGTTCGGTCCCATCACAGTCTGGACCACTTGCCGACGTTGGAAATGCACGAAATTCACCCTGAACGCGGGGGCCGGTCCGCTCCCGAAGGCGGGACACTCACCCTAAGCCTGGCCCCACCGCCGGCCAACACACCCTTCAAAATCACACCCATCCGACAATGCTACTCAAAAAGGATCCAAATTCAGAAACACCCCCTTCAAAAGGCACTCCGTCCCCGGCCACACTACCGGGGCATGCTCCCCTGGGCGATAATTAAGCCCCCACGACTAATTGAAGCCAACCACAGCCGCAACTCGAAAGGAGAAGTCAGTAACCAATTCAAAAATGCACTTGGTTACTGACTTCTACACACTCAAAAAAATTCTAAGTGTCGTTGGTTACTGATTTGTACTGAGCCTAAAAAATTCTAAGTGTCACTGGTTACTGATTTGTACTGAGCCTAAAAAATTCTAAGTGTCACTGGTTACTGATTTGTACTGACTCAAAAAAATTCTAAGTGTCGTTGGTTACTGATTTGTACTGACTGGAAAAAATTCTAAGTGTCACTGGTTACTGATTTGTACTGCCTCAAAAAAATTCTAAGTGTCACTGGTTACTGATTTGTACTGACTCTAAAAAATTCTAAGTGTCCTTGGTTACTGATTTGTACTGCATCAAAAAAATTCTAAGTGTCGTTGGTTACTGATTTGTACTGCATCAAAAAAATTCTAAGTGTCACTGGTTACTGATTTGTACTGCCTCGAAAAAATTCTAAGTGTCACTGGTTACTGATTTGTAACCACCGGGTCAAATCCGGCCGGGCTAGCCGGCCTCGAGCACTCAAAGTCGGTATGAGCAGTCAAGTTC
>NW_028270255.1:10000-22500 GCF_037043375.1 Chiloscyllium plagiosum | reverse complement strand
GTGTCAAGAGACCCCCCGCACCGGCCTCTGACCGAGTTCCCCAAACCTGGGTGACGAGCAGCGCAGGGCGGCAGAGCCGTCGCACTTGGCCGGATGGCAGCGGGAAGGACCAGCCTATTCACAATAGCGGCCACCCACTCCCAGAGCCGGTCGTGCGGCGCCCGAGGCCGACCCTCGACTCGTAAGAGGCTTTACAGTGTGCTCAGGCAAGGGCCAGCCTACACCCTTCCTGGCGGCACCCAAGGGATCCAGGCCACTCGCGTCTCTCGCCTTCATTTTGGACACGAGCGCCTGTGGACGGACGGCCGGAGTCAACGTGGGGGTGGCCCGTCCTCCAATCGTGTCAAGAGACCCCCGCACCGGCCTCTGACCGAGTTCCCCAAACCTGGGTGACGAGCACCGCAGGGCGGCAGCGCCGTCGCACTTGGCCGGATGGCAGCGGGAAGGACCAGCCTATACACAATAGCGGCCACCCACTCCCAGAGCCGGTCGTGCGGCGCCCGAGGCCGTGCCTCGACTCGTAAGGGGCTTTAACGTGTGCTCAGGCAAGGGTCAGCCCACACCCTTCCTGGCGGCACCCTAGGGATCCAGGCCACTCGCGTCTCTCGCCTTCATTTTGGACACGAGCGCCTGTGGAGGGACGGCCGGAGTCAACGTGGGGATGGCCCGTCCTCCAATCGTGTCAAGAGACCCCCCGCACCGGCCTCTGACCGAGTTCCCCAAACCTGGGTGACGAGCAGCGCAGGGCGGCAGAGCCGTCGCACTTGGCCGGATGGCAGCAGGAAGGACCAGCCTATTCACAATAGCGGCCACCCACTCCCAGAGCCGGTCGTTCGGCGCCCGAGGCCGGCCCTCGACTCGTAAGAGGCTTTAACGTGTGCTCAGGCAAGGGTCAGCCCACACCCTTCCTGGCGGCACCCAAGGGATCCAGGCCACTCGCGTCTCTCGCCTTCATTTTGGACACGAGCACCTGTGGAGGGACGGCCGGAGTCAACGTGGGGATGGCCCGTCCTCCAATCGTGTCAAGAGACCCCCCGCCACGGCCTCTGACCGAGTTCCCCAAACCTGGGTGACGAGCAGCGCAGGGCGGCAGAGCCGTCGCACTTGGCCGGATGGCAGCAGGAAGGACCAGCCTATTCACAATAGCGGCCACCCACTCCCAGAGCCGGTCGTGCGGCGCCCGAGGCCGGCCCTCGACTCGTAAGAGGCTTTACGGAGTGCTCAGGCAAGGGTCAGCCCGCACCCTTCCTGGCAGCACCCAAGGGAACCAGGCCACTCGCGTCTCTCGCCTTCATTTTGGACACGAGCGCCTGTGGAGGGACGGCCGGAGTCAACGTGGGGATGGCCCGTCCTCCAATCGTGTCAAGAGACCCCCCGCCACAGCCTCTGACCGAGTTCCCCAAACCTGGGTGACGAGCACCGCAGGGCGGCAGAGCCGTCGCACTTGGCCGGGTGGCAGCGGGAAGGACCAGCCTATTCACAATAGCGGCCACCCACTCCCAGAGCCGGTCGTGCGGCGCCCGAGGCCGGCCCTCGACTCGTAAGAGGCTTTAGGGAGTGCTCAGGCAAGGGTCAGCCCGCATCCTTCCTGGCAGCACCCAAGGGAACCAGGCCACTCGCGTCTCTCGCCTTCATTTTGGACACGAGCGCCTGTGGAGGGACGGCCGGAGTCAACGTGGGGATTGCCCGCCCTCCAATCGTGTCAAGAGACCTCCACACAGGTCTCTGACCGACTCTTAGAACAGACAGGGAGAGTTTGGCAATTCTGTCAAAAAATTGACAAAGTGTCAAAAATTCGACTTCCAAGAGCTCTCCAGCATGCACTCATACCCGCCATTAGAGTGCTATGCCCGTGGAACCGTTTTTCGGATGCCTTTCAAAAAGGTCCCGCGCCGCCATTTTGTTCTAAAAATCGTGTTCCCAGAAATCTCCGGGTACCCCGCCAACCTCACTGTGTAACAAATGCAAGTGGCACTGAATGGGTCTGAATTTCAAATTTGACTGCATCGCTCTGGAACTCGATCCCCGCAAAACCGTTTGGATTTTTCCCGCTCGGGACTTCCGCGACAGACAAAGTTAAAGTTTTCGGGCTGCAGACACAAAATGACAGTTGGCCATTTGCCGGGCTCAATTCACACAGTTCCTGCGGCACTTCGGAACACATGTTCGGCGCGAGTTTGTGAATCTTTCCCGATGCTTCGGCACTTTCCTCCGCTGACACTTAGAATATTTTTCACACTTTGCTGAAAAATTTTCTAAGTGTTTTTTCCTAAGTTTTTCTGGTTACTGATTTATTATTTTTGATCATTTTTCTAAGTTTTTCTGGTTACTCATTTCTCATTTTCGGGCATTTTTCTAAGTTTTTCTAGTTACTGATTTCTTCTTTTTGGGCATTTTTCTAAGTTTTTCTGGTTACTCATTTCTTCTTTTTGGGCATTTTTCTAAGTTTTTCTGGTTACTCATTTCTCATTTTCGGGCATTTTTCTAAGTTTTTCTAGTTACTGATTTCTTCTTTTTGGGCATTTTTCTAAGTTTTTCTGGTTACTCATTTCTTCTTTTTGGGCATTTTTCTAAGTTTTTCTGGTTACTCACTTCTTCTTTTTGGGCATTTTTCTAAGTTTTTCTGGTTACTCATTTCTCATTTTCGGGCATTTTTCTAAGTTTTTCTAGTTACTGATTTCTTCTTTTTGGGCATTTTTCTAAGTTTTTCTGGTTACTCATTTCTTCTTTTTGGGCATTTTTCTAAGTTTTTCTGGTTACTCATTTCTTCTTTTTGGGCATTTTTCTAAGTTTTTCTGGTTACTCATTTCTCATTTTCGGGCATTTTTCTAAGTTTTTCTAGTTACTGATTTCTTCTTTTTGGGCATTTTTCTAAGTTTTTCTAGTTACTCATTTCTTCTTTTTGGGCATTTTTCTAAGTTTTTCTGGTTACTCATTTCTCATTTTCGGGCATTTTTCTAAGTTTTTCTAGTTACTGATTTCTTCTTTTTGGGCATTTTTCTAAGTTTTTCTGGTTACTCATTTCTTCTTTTTCGGCATTTTTCTAAGTTTTTCTGGTTACTCATTTCTTCTTTTTGGGCATTTTTCTAAGTTTTTCTGGTTACTCATTTCTCATTTTCGGGCATTTTTCTAAGTTTTTCTAGTTACTGATTTCTTCTTTTTGGGCATTTTTCTAAGTTTTTCTGGTTACTCATTTCTTATTTTTGGGCATTTTTCTAAGTTTTTCTAGTTACTGATTTCTTCTTTTTGGGCATTTTTCTAAGTTTTTCTGGTTACTCATTTCTCATTTTCGGGCATTTTTCTAAGTTTTTCTGGTTACTCATTTCTCATTTTCGGGCATTTTTCTAAGTTTTTCTGGTTACTCATTTCTCGTTTTCGGGCATTTTTCTAAGTTTTTCTGGTTACTGGTTTCTTCTTTTTGGGCATTTTTTCTAAGTTTTTCTGGTTACTGATTTCCCAACGTTGGAAATGCATGAAACTCGGCCTGAACACGGTGGCAGGGTCCGCTCTCGAAGGCGAGACCTTCGGCAGAACCACCGGGTCAAATCCGGCTGGGCTAGCCGGCCTCGAGCACTCAAAGTCGGCACGAGCAGTCAAGTTCGCTCCCATCACAGTCTGGACCCTAAAAAAGTCTAAGTGTCACTGGTGACTGATTTGTACTGACTGAATAAAATTCTAAGTGTCGTTGGTTACTGATTTGTAACCACCGGGTCAAATCCGGCCGGGCTAGCCGGCCTCGAGCACTCAAAGTCGGTATGAGCAGTCAAGTTCGCTCCCATCACAGTCTGGACCCTAAAAAATTCTAAGTGTCACTGGTTACTGATTTGTACTGACTCAAAAAAATTCTAAGTGTCGATGGTTACTGATTTGTACTGACTGAAATAAATTCTAAGTGACGTTGTTTACTGATTTGTACTGACTCAAAAAAATTCTAAGTGTCACTGGTTACTGATTTGTACTGCCTCGAAAAAATTCTAAGTGTCACTGGTTACTGATTTGTACTGACTGGAAAAAATTCTAAGTGTCGTTGGTTACTGATTTGTACTGACTGGAAAAAATTCTAAGTGTCACTGGTTACTGATTTGTACTGACTCAAAAAAATTCTAAGTGTCACTGGTTACTGATTTGTACTGCCTCAAAAAAATTCTAAGTGTCGTTGGTTACTGATTTGTACTGCCTCGAAAAATTTCTAAGTGTCACTGGTTACTGATTTGTACTGACTGGAAAAAATTCTAAGTGTCGTTGGTTACTGATTTGTACTGACTGAATAAAATTCTAAGTGTCACTGGTTACTGATTTGTACTGCCTCAAAAAAATTCTAAGTGTCACTGGTTACTGATTTGTACTGCCTCAAAAAAATTCTAAGTGTCACTGGTTACTGATTTGTACTGACTCAAAAAAATTCTAAGTGTCGTTGGTTACTGATTTGTACTGACTGGAAAAAATTCTAAGTGTCACTGGTTACTGATTTGTACTGCCTCAAAAAAATTCTAAGTGTCACTGGTTACTGATTTGTACTGACTCTAAAAAATTCTAAGTGTCCTTGGTTACTGATTTGTACTGCATCAAAAAAATTCTAAGTGTCGTTGGTTACTGATTTGTACTGCATCAAAAAAATTCTAAGTGTCACTGGTTACTGATTTGTACTGACTCTAAAAAATTCTAAGTGTCGTTGGTTACTGATTTGTACTGAGCCTAAAAAATTCTAAGTGTCACTGGTTACTGATTTGTACTGCCTCGAAAAAATTCTAAGTGTCACTGGTTACTGATTTGTACTGACTGGAAAAAATTCTAAGTGTCGTTGGTTACTGATTTGTACTGACTCAAAAAAATTCTAAGTGTCGTTGGTTACTGATTTGTACTGAGCCTAAAAAATTCTAAGTGTCACTGGTTACTGATTTGTACTGCCTCGAAAAAATTCTAAGTGTCACTGGTTACTGATTTGTAACCACCGGGTCAAATCCGGCCGGGCTAGCCGGCCTCGAGCACTCAAAGTCGGTATGAGCAGTCAAGTTCGCTCCCATCACAGTTTGGACCCTAAAAAATCTAAGTGTCACTGGTTACTGATTTGTACTGACTCAAAAAAATTCTAAGTGTCACTGGTTACTGATTTGTACTGACTGGAAAAAATTCTAAGTGTCGTTGGTTACTGATTTGTACTGCATCAAAAAAATTCTAAGTGTCACTGGTTACTGATTTGTACTGACTCAAAAAAATTCTAAGTGTCGTTGGTTACTGATTTGTACTGAGCCTAAAAAATTCTAAGTGTCACTGGTTACTGATTTGTACTGCCTCGAAAAAATTCTAAGTGTCACTGGTTACTGATTTGTAACCACCGGGTCAAATCCGGCTGGGCTAGCCGGCCTCGAGCACTCAAAGTCGGTATGAGCAGTCAAGTTCGCTCCCATCACAGTTTGGACCCTAAAAAATCTAAGTGTCACTGGTTACTGATTTGTACTGAGCCTAAAAAATTCTAAGTGTCACTGGTTACTGATTTGTACTGAGCCTAAAAAATTCTAAGTGTCCTTGGTTACTGATTTGTACTGACTGGAAAAAATTCTAAGTGTCGTTGGTTACTGATTTGTACTGCATCAAAAAAATTCTAAGTGTCACTGGTTACTGATTTGTACTGACTCAAAAAAATTCTAAGTGTCGTTGGTTACTGATTTGTACTGCCTCAAAAAAATTCTAAGTGTTCTTGGTTACTGATTTGTACTGAGCCTAAAAAATTCTAAGTGTCACTGGTTACTGATTTGTACTGAGCCTAAAAAATTCTAAGTGTCGTTGGTTACTGATTTGTACTGCATCAAAAAAATTCTAAGTGTCACTGGTTACTGATTTGTACTGACTCAAAAAAATTCTAAGTGTCGTTGGTTACTGATTTGTACTGAGCCTAAAAAATTCTAAGTGTCACTGGTTACTGATTTGTACTGCCTCGAAAAAATTCTAAGTGTCACTGGTTACTGATTTGTAACCACCGGGTCAAATCCGGCCGGGCTAGCCGGCCTCGAGCACTCAAAGTCGGTATGAGCAGTCAAGTTCGCTCCCATCACAGTTTGGACCCTAAAAAATCTAAGTGTCACTGGTTACTGATTTGTACTGACTCAAAAAAATTCTAAGTGTCACTGGTTACTGATTTGTACTGAGCCTAAAAAATTCTAAGTGTCACTGGTTACTGATTTGTAACCACCGGGTCAAATCCGGCCGGGCTAGCCGGCCTCGAGCACTCAAAGTCGGTATGAGCAGTCAAGTTCGCTCCCATCACAGTTTGGACCCTAAAAAAAGTCTAAGTGTCACTGGTTACTGATTTGTACTGAGCCTAAAAAATTCTAAGTGTCACTGGTTACTGATTTGTACTGACTCTAAAAAATTCTAAGTGTCGTTGGTTACTGATTTGTAACCACCGGGTCAAATCCGGCCGGGCTAGCCGGCCTCGAGCACTCAAAGTCGGTATGAGCAGTCAGGTTCGCTCCCATCACAGTTTGGACCACTTGCCGACTTGGGAAATGCACGAAAATCGGCCCCAACGCGGGGGCCGGTCCGCTCTCAAAGTCGAGACCTTCGGCTGAACCACCGGGTCAAATCCGGCCGGGCTAGCCGGCCTCGAGCACTCAAAGTCGGTATGAGCAGTCAGGTTCGCTCCCATCACAGTTTGGACCACTTGCCGACTTGGGAAATGCACGAAAATCGGCCCGAACGCGGGGGCCGGTCCGCTCTCAAAGTCGAGACCTTCGGCTGAACCACCGGGTCAAATCCGGCTGGGCTAGCCGCCCCCGAGCGCTCAAAGTCGGTATGAGCAGTCAAGTTCGGTCCCATCACAGTCTGGACCACTTGCCGACGTTGGAAATGCACGAAATTCACCCTGAACGCGGGGGCCGGTCCGCTCCCGAAGGCGGGACACTCACCCTAAGCCTGGCCCCACCGCCGGCCAACACACCCTTCAAAATCACACCCATCCGACAATGCTACTCAAAAAGGATCCAAATTCAGAAACACCCCCTTCAAAAGGCACTCCGTCCCCGGCCACACTACCGGGGCATGCTCCCCTGGGCGATAATTAAGCCCCCACGACTAATTGAAGCCAACCACAGCCGCAACTCGAAAGGAGAAGTCAGTAACCAATTCAAAAATGCACTTGGTTACTGACTTCTACAGACTCAAAAAAATTCTAAGTGTCGTTGGTTACTGATTTGTACTGAGCCTAAAAAATTCTAAGTGTCACTGGTTACTGATTTGTACTGAGCCTAAAAAATTCTAAGTGTCACTGGTTACTGATTTGTACTGACTCAAAAAAATTCTAAGTGTCGTTGGTTACTGATTTGTACTGACTGGAAAAAATTCTAAGTGTCACTGGTTACTGATTTGTACTGCCTCAAAAAAATTCTAAGTGTCACTGGTTACTGATTTGTACTGACTCTAAAAAATTCTAAGTGTCCTTGGTTACTGATTTGTACTGCATCAAAAAAATTCTAAGTGTCGTTGGTTACTGATTTGTACTGCATCAAAAAAATTCTAAGTGTCACTGGTTACTGATTTGTACTGACTCTAAAAAATTCTAAGTGTCACTGGTTACTGATTTGTACTGAGCCTAAAAAATTCTAAGTGTCGTTGGTTACTGATTTGTACTGCCTCGAAAAAATTCTAAGTGTCACTGGTTACTGATTTGTACTGACTGGAAAAAATTCTAAGTGTCGTTGGTTACTGATTTGTACTGACTCAAAAAAATTCTAAGTGTCACTGGTTACTGATTTGTACTGACTGAACAAAATTCTAAGTGTCGATGGTTACTGATTTGTACTGACTGAAATAAATTCTAAGTGACGTTGTTTACTGATTTGTAACCACCGGGTCAAATCCGGCCGGGCTAGCCGGCCTCGAGCACTC
Source organism: Chiloscyllium plagiosum (assembly GCF_037043375.1). Taxonomy (NCBI): domain Eukaryota; kingdom Metazoa; phylum Chordata; class Chondrichthyes; order Orectolobiformes; family Hemiscylliidae; genus Chiloscyllium; species Chiloscyllium plagiosum. Next base: position 14,616 of record NW_028270255.1, on the reverse strand, counting down.
AAAGTCGGTATGAGCAGTCAAGTTCGCTCCCATCACAGTTTGGACCCTAAAAAAAGTCTAAGTGTCACTGGTTACTGATTTGTACTGAGCCTAAAAAATTCTAAGTGTCACTGGTTACTGATTTGTACTGACTCTAAAAAATTCTAAGTGTCGTTGGTTACTGATTTGTAACCACCGGGTCAAATCCGGCCGGGCTAGCCGGCCTCGAGCACTCAAAGTCGGTATGAGCAGTCAGGTTCGCTCCCATCACAGTTTGGACCACTTGCCGACTTGGGAAATGCACGAAAATCGGCCCCAACGCGGGGGCCGGTCCGCTCTCAAAGTCGAGACCTTCGGCTGAACCACCGGGTCAAATCCGGCCGGGCTAGCCGGCCTCGAGCACTCAAAGTCGGTATGAGCAGTCAGGTTCGCTCCCATCACAGTTTGGACCACTTGCCGACTTGGGAAATGCACGAAAATCGGCCCGAACGCGGGGGCCGGTCCGCTCTCAAAGTCGAGACCTTCGGCTGAACCACCGGGTCAAATCCGGCTGGGCTAGCCGCCCCCGAGCGCTCAAAGTCGGTATGAGCAGTCAAGTTCGGTCCCATCACAGTCTGGACCACTTGCCGACGTTGGAAATGCACGAAATTCACCCTGAACGCGGGGGCCGGTCCGCTCCCGAAGGCGGGACACTCACCCTAAGCCTGGCCCCACCGCCGGCCAACACACCCTTCAAAATCACACCCATCCGACAATGCTACTCAAAAAGGATCCAAATTCAGAAACACCCCCTTCAAAAGGCACTCCGTCCCCGGCCACACTACCGGGGCATGCTCCCCTGGGCGATAATTAAGCCCCCACGACTAATTGAAGCCAACCACAGCCGCAACTCGAAAGGAGAAGTCAGTAACCAATTCAAAAATGCACTTGGTTACTGACTTCTACACACTCAAAAAAATTCTAAGTGTCGTTGGTTACTGATTTGTACTGAGCCTAAAAAATTCTAAGTGTCACTGGTTACTGATTTGTACTGAGCCTAAAAAATTCTAAGTGTCACTGGTTACTGATTTGTACTGACTCAAAAAAATTCTAAGTGTCGTTGGTTACTGATTTGTACTGACTGGAAAAAATTCTAAGTGTCACTGGTTACTGATTTGTACTGCCTCAAAAAAATTCTAAGTGTCACTGGTTACTGATTTGTACTGACTCTAAAAAATTCTAAGTGTCCTTGGTTACTGATTTGTACTGCATCAAAAAAATTCTAAGTGTCGTTGGTTACTGATTTGTACTGCATCAAAAAAATTCTAAGTGTCACTGGTTACTGATTTGTACTGACTCTAAAAAATTCTAAGTGTCACTGGTTACTGATTTGTACTGAGCCTAAAAAATTCTAAGTGTCGTTGGTTACTGATTTGTACTGCCTCGAAAAAATTCTAAGTGTCACTGGTTACTGATTTGTACTGACTGGAAAAAATTCTAAGTGTCGTTGGTTACTGATTTGTACTGACTCAAAAAAATTCTAAGTGTCACTGGTTACTGATTTGTACTGACTGAACAAAATTCTAAGTGTCGATGGTTACTGATTTGTACTGACTGAAATAAATTCTAAGTGACGTTGTTTACTGATTTGTAACCACCGGGTCAAATCCGGCCGGGCTAGCCGGCCTCGAGCACTCAAAGTCGGTATGAGCAGTCAAGTTCGCTCCCATCACAGTTTGGACCCTAAAAAAAGTCTAAGTGTCACTGGTTACTGATTTGTACTGAGCCTAAAAAATTCTAAGTGTCACTGGTTACTGATTTGTACTGACTCTAAAAAATTCTAAGTGTCGTTGGTTACTGATTTGTAACCACCGGGTCAAATCCGGCCGGGCTAGCCGGCCTCGAGCACTCAAAGTCGGTATGAGCAGTCAGGTTCGCTCCCATCACAGTTTGGACCACTTGCCGACTTGGGAAATGCACGAAAATCGGCCCCAACGCGGGGGCCGGTCCGCTCTCAAAGTCGAGACCTTCGGCTGAACCACCGGGTCAAATCCGGCCGGGCTAGCCGGCCTCGAGCACTCAAAGTCGGTATGAGCAGTCAGGTTCGCTCCCATCACAGTTTGGACCACTTGCCGACTTGGGAAATGCACGAAAATCGGCCCCAACGCGGGGGCCGGTCCGCTCTCAAAGTCGAGACCTTCGGCTGAACCACCGGGTCAAATCCGGCTGGGCTAGCCGCCCCCGAGCGCTCAAAGTCGGTATGAGCAGTCAAGTTCGGTCCCATCACAGTCTGGACCACTTGCCGACGTTGGAAATGCACGAAATTCACCCTGAACGCGGGGGCCGGTCCGCTCCCGAAGGCGGGACACTCACCCTAAGCCTGGCCCCACCGCCGGCCAACACACCCTTCAAAATCACACCCATCCGACAATGCTACTCAAAAAGGATCCAAATTCAGAAACACCCCCTTCAAAAGGCACTCCGTCCCCGGCCACACTACCGGGGCATGCTCCCCTGGGCGATAATTAAGCCCCCACGACTAATTGAAGCCAACCACAGCCGCAACTCGAAAGGAGAAGTCAGTAACCAATTCAAAAATGCACTTGGTTACTGACTTCTACACACTCAAAAAAATTCTAAGTGTCGTTGGTTACTGATTTGTACTGAGCCTAAAAAATTCTAAGTGTCACTGGTTACTGATTTGTACTGAGCCTAAAAAATTCTAAGTGTCACTGGTTACTGATTTGTACTGACTCAAAAAAATTCTAAGTGTCGTTGGTTACTGATTTGTACTGACTGGAAAAAATTCTAAGTGTCACTGGTTACTGATTTGTACTGCCTCAAAAAAATTCTAAGTGTCACTGGTTACTGATTTGTACTGACTCTAAAAAATTCTAAGTGTCCTTGGTTACTGATTTGTACTGCATCAAAAAAATTCTAAGTGTCGTTGGTTACTGATTTGTACTGCATCAAAAAAATTCTAAGTGTCACTGGTTACTGATTTGTACTGACTCTAAAAAATTCTAAGTGTCGTTGGTTACTGATTTGTACTGAGCCTAAAAAATTCTAAGTGTCACTGGTTACTGATTTGTACTGCCTCGAAAAAATTCTAAGTGTCACTGGTTACTGATTTGTACTGACTGGAAAAAATTCTAAGTGTCGTTGGTTACTGATTTGTACTGACTGGAAAAAATTCTAAGTGTCACTGGTTACTGATTTGTACTGACTCAAAAAAATTCTAAGTGTCACTGGTTACTGATTTGTACTGCCTCAAAAAAATTCTAAGTGTCGTTGGTTACTGATTTGTACTGCCTCGAAAAATTTCTAAGTGTCACTGGTTACTGATTTGTACTGACTGGAAAAAATTCTAAGTGTCGTTGGTTACTGATTTGTACTGACTGAATAAAATTCTAAGTGTCACTGGTTACTGATTTGTACTGCCTCAAAAAAATTCTAAGTGTCACTGGTTACTGATTTGTACTGACTCAAAAAAATTCTAAGTGTCGTTGGTTACTGATTTGTACTGAGCCTAAAAAATTCTAAGTGTCACTGGTTACTGATTTGTACTGAGCCTAAAAAATTCTAAGTGTCACTGGTTACTGATTTGTACTGACTCAAAAAAATTCTAAGTGTCGTTGGTTACTGATTTGTACTGACTGGAAAAAATTCTAAGTGTCACTGGTTACTGATTTGTACTGCCTCAAAAAAATTCTAAGTGTCACTGGTTACTGATTTGTACTGACTCTAAAAAATTCTAAGTGTCCTTGGTTACTGATTTGTACTGCATCAAAAAAATTCTAAGTGTCGTTGGTTACTGATTTGTACTGCATCAAAAAAATTCTAAGTGTCACTGGTTACTGATTTGTACTGACTCTAAAAAATTCTAAGTGTCGTTGGTTACTGATTTGTACTGAGCCTAAAAAATTCTAAGTGTCACTGGTTACTGATTTGTACTGCCTCGAAAAAATTCTAAGTGTCACTGGTTACTGATTTGTACTGACTGGAAAAAATTCTAAGTGTCGTTGGTTACTGATTTGTACTGACTCAAAAAAATTCTAAGTGTCGTTGGTTACTGATTTGTACTGAGCCTAAAAAATTCTAAGTGTCACTGGTTACTGATTTGTACTGCCTCGAAAAAATTCTAAGTGTCACTGGTTACTGATTTGTAACCACCGGGTCAAATCCGGCCGGGCTAGCCGGCCTCGAGCACTCAAAGTCGGTATGAGCAGTCAAGTTCGCTCCCATCACAGTTTGGACCCTAAAAAATCTAAGTGTCACTGGTTACTGATTTGTACTGACTCAAAAAAATTCTAAGTGTCACTGGTTACTGATTTGTACTGACTGGAAAAAATTCTAAGTGTCGTTGGTTACTGATTTGTACTGCATCAAAAAAATTCTAAGTGTCACTGGTTACTGATTTGTACTGACTCAAAAAAATTCTAAGTGTCGTTGGTTACTGATTTGTACTGAGCCTAAAAAATTCTAAGTGTCACTGGTTACTGATTTGTACTGCCTCGAAAAAATTCTAAGTGTCACTGGTTACTGATTTGTAACCACCGGGTCAAATCCGGCTGGGCTAGCCGGCCTCGAGCACTCAAAGTCGGTATGAGCAGTCAAGTTCGCTCCCATCACAGTTTGGACCCTAAAAAATCTAAGTG
>NW_028270251.1:317500-322262 GCF_037043375.1 Chiloscyllium plagiosum | reverse complement strand
AATATGCCTTCTCAGGACAGGATATGATCCCACACTCATCATGTTCACGCTCAGTATTCACACACCGTGTTCACACTCAGTAATCTCACACACCGTGTTCACACTCAGTAATCATGCTCGCACACCGTGTTCACACTCAGTAATCACACACACCGTGTTCACACTCAGTAATCATGCTCGCACACCGTGTTCACACTCAGTAATCACACACACCGTGTTCACACTCAGTAATCTCACACACCGTGTTCACACTCAGTAATCATGCTCGCACACCGTATTCACACTCAGTAATCTCACACTCACCATATTCAGTCTCAATAATTACAAACACACGTGTTCACTCTCAACATTCGCACACTCATCCACATTCACACTCAGTAATCTCACACTCAGTAATCTCATTCATCGTGTTCACACTCAGTAATCTCGGTCACCGTGTTCACACTCAGTAATCTCACACTCAGTAATCATACACTGTGCTCACACTCAGTAATCACACACACTGTGTTCACACTCAGTAATCTCACACTGTGTTCACACTCAGTAATCACACACTCGTTTTCAAAGCTCTCTCTCTCTCTCTCCATGAGAGCCGCCTTGTCTCTGGTTTGGCTCTGTCACACTCACTCTGTTCCTGACCTTGTTTGTCTCACGTTCAGACTTTCTCTCTGTTTCTCTTGCTGTCTCGCTCTCTCTCTCTGTCTCTCTCCCTGTTTGTGTTCCTCCTGCCTGTCTCACCTTAACCCCCTGTACCTCACTCTCTTTGCCCCTGTTTCTCATTCCTGGATTTATGTTCCTGTGGATTTCCCCTTGCTGTTTCCCATCCTCTCCATGATTCCTGCTGCGTCTGACAGGCAGCGCAGTGCTGCATGGAGCTCCATCCATCTCTCAGTAAAATCACACTGTGTGTGTGTCTGTGTGTCTGTGTGTGTCTCTCTGTGTATGTGTGTCTGTATGTGGGTTTGTCTGTGTGTGTGTGTCTCTGTGTGAGTGTGTGTGCGTGTCTCTGTGTGAGTGTGTGTGTGTGTGTGAGTGTGTGTGTGTGTATGAGTGTGTGTGTGTGTGTCTCTGTCTGTGTGTGTGTCTCTCTCTGTGTATGTGTGTCTCTGTGAATGTGTGTCTGTATGTGGGGTGTGTCTGTGTGTGTGTGTCTCTGTGAGTGTGTGTGTGTGTGAATGTGCGTGTGTATGAGTGTGTGTGTGTCTCTCTGTGTATGTGTGTCTCTGTGTATGTGTGTCTGTATGTGGGTGTGTCTCTGTGTGAGTGTGTGCGTGTGTATCTGTGTGTGAATGTGCGTGTGTATGAGTGTGTGTGTCTCTCTGTGTATGTGTGTCTGTATGTGGGTGTGTCTCTGTGTGAGTGTGTGTGTGTGTGTGTGTGAATGTGCGTGTGTATGAGTGTGTGTGTCTTTGGGAATGATCCCAAACTCTCGTTCCTTGTTGGTCTTTGACAACATGCCCCCCCCCCCCCCCCCCCCCCCCCCAGGCCAAGCTTTTACTAACAGGCTGGTCCCTACGTGAGGGGGAGGTGGGCAGGCAACTCGGGACAGGTCAACAGTTACACCCAGCAATGCCCACCTCCCGCGATTGTAACGCATTTGCTTTCAAGGCCTAGAATGAGGGCTCATCCTTTGATGATCGCAGTGAACGTGACCTCATCCAAGTGCAGGGCCCCAGTAGTTCAAGAAGGGCGAGCGTGAGTTAGGGAGAGAGGCGTTCCCTGAATGTTTGCTGAAGGAGCGTCTGATCACGTGGAGAGACTGGAGACGCAAACAGCATGATGATGGATCAGGGCCTCCTCCTACTGCAGCACACCCTCGGTTATCCAAACACCAGTTATCTGAATTTGGGATTATCCAAACAAGATCTCAAGATCCTGTAAAAACGGCATGAGGCAACCCAGCATTAAGTTATCAGCTCAACAGCAATATGGCAGATAACCCGAGGCCTGTTCGATAACTGGCACTCATAAATATCCGCTTGTGTCCCATCAGATCAGTTATCCCCGATCAGTTCTCCAAACAACTATTCCTGATGAAGGGCTTTTGCCCGAAACGTCGATTTTGCCTGTCCTCAGATGCTGCCTGAATTGCTGTGCTCTTCCAGCACCACTAATCCAGAATCCCCGCCCATTTTGTTCGGATAATCGAGGTTGCACTGTGTGTCTGGATAAATTAGACTTTCAGACCCAGAAGTGTCGTTTTCGTTTGAATTTGAGAAGGTTGTGGACGTTCATGCGGTGAATCTCTGGCAGGGTCTTGCACGGATCCATGGAAAGTTGCAAAACATCGATGGGAGTGGGCCCGGGCGGGGGGATCTTCAAGCAGAAAGAATAAAACAGCAGAGTTTGTGAGAGAGAGAGACATAGAAAGATTAGCCACGTCCCCAGCTTAGTCGGGAGCTATCTCCCACAGAGAGACTTCGGACCCTCCCAGAGGAGAGGGGTGAGAAAGACGACTGCAAACACTGGTCTGTGTTGGTGCCGGAGCATGAAAGTGACCAGTAAGCACCCCTGCACTGCAGGTAAAAGGAGAAAGGAAATCTCTCACTCAGAGTGCCACCAACCAGCTACTTTGAAAGCAACCATGACCAAAGAATTACCAGCAACCTTGGCATGAACTCCTCAACGACCAGAATCAAAGCGGCACACACTCATCCATTTGGACAACTTTGTCTATTCCTCATTAATCCATGGATCACTTTTTAAATTCTTACCTTCTTTTGGGAATCATTTCTTATTCCTAATCTGTAGGTACGTGTGTCGCCTTATTATTTATTTTCACGTTAATTAACAAACAACTCTTTCGTTGTTTCGAAAGAGCTTGGTTAAATTGGTTCCTCTACAACAAACCTAGCACAATTGCAACAGTTAAGAGGCATTTGGACGGGTATATGAATAGGAAGGGTTTGGAGGGATACGGGCCGGGTGCTGGCAGGTGGGACTAGATTGGGTTGGGATATCTGGTCGGCATAGACGGGTTGGTCCGAAGGGTCTGTTTCCGTGCTGTACATCTCTATGACTCTAAATACATTAAGTGCAGGAGATAGGTTTCCACAAGTTCTGTTTCTGACCGACCGAGGGGGAGTTAGGTTATTCTAGAGGTGCAACCATCAGGGTGACGGTTTGGGGAATTCCCAGGTGGGGCTGTGACACACTGGGGAACAATGACCACAGACCAGTTGGAAGGAGACATAGGCTGATATTGGAAGCAGGCCAGAGAAGGGTCACTTGGCTGTCAGCAGGCTGTCTCATAAGGAGAGGTTGAGTAGTTTGGGCCTGGACTCATCGGAGTCGATGAGAACAAAAGGTGACCTTGTTGAAACCTTCTGGGATTTGACAGGGTGGACGTGGAGAGTTAGTTTCCCCTTGTGGGACCCGAGGGGCATCATCTCAGTGGAGACAGCGATGAGGAGGGATCTCTTCTCTCCAAGGGGAGTGAATGTGTGGAGTTCTTTCCCACAGAGGGCTGGCGAGGCCGGGCCATTCAGGATATTCGGGAGAGAGGGGGGAGTCATGGGAAAGGCAGGAAGGTGCAGTTGAGGATGGCAAGATCAGCCACGATCTCGTTGATTGGTGGAGGAGATGGGCTGAATGGCCTCATGTTTGCTCCGACAACGGAGAACGGGAAGTGGAGATTTAACTGAGCCGTTCCAAATCACCAGGGAACGGGGAATAAGGAGAGAGTGTCCGTGGGGCAGCATCGCCAGTGACCAGCGGGAGGCAGATTCACCCGGTCCAATCAGGGAGCCGTGTCCGTTAGCCCGGTCCAATCAGGGAGTCCTGGTCGTTAGCCCTGTCCAATCAGGGAGCCCTGGCCGTTAGCCCGGTCCAATCAAGGAGTCCTGGCTGTTAGCCCGGTCCAATCAGTGAGTCCTGGCCGTTAGCCCGGTCCAATCAGGGTGCCCTGGCCGTTAGCCCGGTCCAATCAGGGAGCCCTGTCCGTTAGCCCGGTCCAATCAGGGAGCCCTGTCCGTTAGCCCGGTCCAATCAGGGAGCCCTGGCCGTTAGCCCGGTCCAATCAGGGAGTCCTGTCTGTTAGCCCGGTCCAATCAGGGAGCCCTGGCTGTTAGCCCGGTCCAATCAGGGAGTCCTGTCCGTTAGCCCGGTCCAATCAGGGAGTCCTGTCTGTTAGCCCGGTCCAATCAGGGAGCCCTGGCTGTTAGCCCGGTCCAATCAGGGAGCCCTGGCTGTTAGCCCGGTCCAATCAGGGAGCCCTGTCTGTGACTCTAGTCCAATCAGAGAGCCCTGTCTGTGACTCTAGTCCAATCAGAGAGCCCTGTCTGTTACTCTAGTCCAATCAGAGAGCCCTGTCTGTGACTCTAGTCCAATCAGGGAGCCCTGTCTGTGATTCTAGTCCAATCAGAGAGCCCTGTCTGTGACTCTAGTCCAATCAGAGAGCCCTGTCTGTGACTCTAGTCCAATCAGAGAGCCCTGTCTGTGACTCTAGTCCAATCAGGGAGCCCTGTCTGTGACTCTAGTCCAATCAGAGAGCCCTGTCTGTGACTCTAGTCCAATCAGGGAGCCTTGTCTGTGACTCTAGTCCAATCAGGGAGCCCTGTCTGTTACTCTCGTCCAATCAGGGAGCCCTGTCTGTTACTCTAGTCCAATCAGGGAGCCCTGTCTGTGACTCTAGTCCAATCAGAGAGCCCTGTCTGTGACTCTAGTCCAATCAGGGAGCCCTGTCTGTGATTCTAGACCAATCAGGGAGCCCTGTCTGTTACTCTAGTCCAATCAGGGAGCCCTGTCTGTTACTCTAGTCCAA